>NC_134484.1:93783499-94060999 GCF_040206685.1 Ascaphus truei | reverse complement strand
CTGACTGACTGACTGCCGCACGCACACACTGACTGACTGAGGCACACACACACGCACACACTGACTGTGTGTGTGTGTGCGTCAGTCAGTCTGTGTTTCTGCGTCAGACTCACTGACGCGCGCGCACACACACTGACTGACTGACGCACACACAATGACTGACGCACACACACTGCATGAAGCTGTAAAGGAGGGAGGGGGGGAACTGGATTGATGTGAATGGGGGACAAACAGAGAGAGGGGGAGGGGTGAGGAGAGAGAGAGGAGCGGGAATATTACATCCCGGGCAACGCCGGGTCTCTCAGCTAGTATAAAATAAACGTAAAGAGAGGGTGCATACCATTCAATGATGGATACAAAAAAAGGAACAACAGGACAGTCACTCTTATACTCCCAGAAAGTGAATATATATATATCATTTACGTGAATCACTATCCGTATTTGAAGTGTGTGTATATAAATATATATATACATACAAATGAGCATACAGTAATATTTCCATTTGCTATTTGCCTTGCTATGGAGGGTTTTTGTCACTTTTTTACTCACATAACTTCACATATACATACATATATAATATATATAATATATATATATATATATATATGCAGTAGAAGTGTATTGTGTGTATTTACCTACACACTCACTCCACATTTCAGTAACATACATATACATCTAAATAATATTCACATATACACGTTTGCTATAAATGGAATTATTACAATTTTACATTATATACACGTGCAATGAATGGAATAAACACTGTAATAAGTTTGAAATCGCCTATCCGAGCTGCTATGCATGGCTGATCCCTTTTCTCCAGCTTCCTTGAATGTGCTATGAGGAAGATCATGTGACCAGATGCTAGTGCACGTTTAGAGAGAGGGAGGGCAGTGCTGACAAAGGGGTGTGCCTGGGTTTGTGACAGGACATGAAGGGGCGGTGCCTTAGCAAATGCTTGTTAAAATAGAATACAAGAAAATTGGTCTTTCAAAGTTGTTTTTTTAAAAACAGAAAATGCTAAAAGTATTATTTCTTACTACAGAACTGATTTATTAAAAAAAACACACATGCAGGATATAGACTGAACTGCAGCTTTAAGAGGGATGGTGTGTTCCTGTCTTGCCCCTCATGGGGTGAAAGTGTCCAGACTAGCCTAGGGGCCTCAAGCCCCTGGGATGCATAGTCCTGTCCTTCCCAGGGAAGGGATGATACCCTAGGCTGGGAGCCATGCAGAGAGGGACCTGTGCTATTACTGCTGATGTGCCAAATAAACCTGTTGTACTACTACTGGCACTCCAGAATCTTTCCTCTATACTGCAGCCCATATTCAAAGTGGCCCATTATAAGTGGCAAGACTACTGAACAACTCATGTTTAAAAGGTAGTTCAAAGAAGTGAGGAAGTGGACACCCCAACAGGCCCTGATTCCTGCATTTGAACTACGCTGGAAAGGAGGATATCATCTATACCAGACTGCATCATTACTGCTATGATGATGCCTTTACCATTTATATTTGCTGTGACTTCACTTCTTCTCAAATTATGCACTTCTTTTTACCAGCCTCAGTATGTCTCTAACTCTATTCATATATCTCCATCTCTCCTTCCTTCCCCACTTCTCAGCTCACATGAACTCCTTTCTTACCTGCGTCCTCTGACACCACACAGCTATATCCCCTGCACTCAAAAACACCCCTACAAATCATCCTCACACATTCTCTTTCTATCCATGCTTCTCCTCCTTGCTTCTGGGGATATCTCTCCCAATCCTGGTCCATGCCTTATTTCTACATGTGCTCGTCCTCGCCTGCCAATTGCAACCTCTACTCCTTCTGGTGTCAACCCCTCCAACCTCATACCCATCCCCTGCCATCCTCCCTCCTCTCTCCCTTTCACCTGTGCCCTTTGGAATGCTCGCTCCCTTTCTAACAAGTTCCTCTCTGTACATGACTTTTTTCTCTCTCACTCTCTGCTCCTATTTGCTATAACTGAGACCTGGCTCACTCAGTCTGACACTGCTCTGGAAGCTGCCCTCTCCTATGGTGGCCTTTCCTTCTCCCACACTCCATGCACTGATGGCAGGGGTGGAGGCGTGGGGCTCCTGCTCTCCTCTCTCTGCCGTTACCAAACCCTTCCTATTCCTCCATCTCTTGCTTTTCTCTCGTTTGAGGCTCACACTGTCCAGATCTTATCTCCTCTCCCTGTCCATGTGACGGTCATCTATCGCCCACCTACCTCTACTCATCCCCCTTTTGCCTTTCTCTCTCACTTTGAATCATGGCTCTCTTTCTTTCTCTCCTCAGACACCCCTGTTCTTCTCCTTGGGGACATCAATTGCCACATTGATGACCCCTCTCTCCCTTGGGCTTCCCGCTTTCTTTCTCTAACCTCTTCTTTTGGCTTTCAACAGTGGACTGCAGCAAGCACCCATAAGGATGGCCACTACTTAGACCTGGTTTTCACTAAAAAGTTCTCTCTCTCTGATTTCTCCATTTCCCCTTTTCCTCTCTCTGACCATCATCTCATCTCATTCTCTCTATCTCGCTTCTCCCCTTCTCCACCTCAATCTACCCCCCGGTTCTGCAGAAACCTGCGCTCTATTCACTTACCTGACTTTGAGTCCACTTTACGCTCCTCCCTCTCCTCTCTCAGCTCTGCTACAGACCCTGAAAACCTGGTCAGGAACTACAACTCTGTCTTGTCCTCGTCTCTTGATCTACATGCCCCGCTTTCTCTCGGCCGCCCTCTCCCTTCTAACCCTAGACCCTGGTTAAATTCCCACACGCGCATACTGCGTTCCTCCACTCGTTCCTCTGAACGCCTATGGAGGAAGTCTCACACTCTCGCAGACTTCCTTCACTACAAATTTATGCTATCCTGTTTCAACTCTGCCCTCTCGCAAGCTAAACAAGCCTACTTTTCTTCTCTAATCAACATGCACAAGTCTAACCCACGACGACTGTTCTCTGTCTTTGATACTCTACTCAAACCACCCTCAGCTGCCTCTCCTTCCTCCATCTCCGCTCAAGACTTGCTGACTATTTTAAGGAAAAGTTGGAATCCATACGGCAGAACATCCCCTCTGTTTCTTCCTCCCATCCTACACCTCTTCCTAACTCTCCTCCTGCCTTCCTTGACTCTTTTTCCACTTGCCCTCTTGACCCCGTTCCCTCCCATCTCCTAAAACCTCTTGCTCCTACTATAATCCCTACGCTCACACACATTTTTAACTCCTCCCTCTGCTCTGGAACCTTTCCATCCTCCTTCAAACATGCAACAGTCATACCATTATTCAAAAACAGCAAGCTTGAACCTACCTGTCTTTCTAACTATCGACCTGTCTCCCTCCTGCCTTTTGCCTCTAAACTCCTTGAACGTCTTGTATTCTCTCGATTGCTCCATTTTCTCAACACTTATACTTTCCTAGACCCTCTACAATCTGGCTTCCGCACTGCTCACTCCACGGAAACAGCCCTCACTAAAATAACTGACAACCTCTATGCTGCCAAAGACAGAGGTCATTACACTCTCCTCATATTACTCGACCTCTCTGCAGCATTTGACACCGTGGACCACCCTCTTCTCCTTCATATTTTGGGTTTAAATATCACCTCTATGCTGACGACACACAAATATACTTTTCAACACCCGACCTTACACCTGCTGTACAAACCAAAGTTTCTGAATGTCTCTCTCCTATATCATCCTGGATGGCCCTCCGCCGCCTTAAACTCAACATGGCTAAAACAGAGTTCCTCATACTTCCTCCCAAACCTGGCCCTACTACCTCCTTCAACATTACTGTTGGAACTACGATCATTTACCCAGTAGCCCAAGCATGTTGTCTAGGGGTCACACTCGACTCCTCTCTCACATTCGCCCCTCACATTCAAAACATTTCTAAAAACTGTTGCTTTTTCCGCCTCAATATAACAAAGATACGCCCTTTCCTCTGCTGCTCGACTGCTAAAATGCTGACTCAGGCCCTCGTTCTCTCCCTTTTTGATTACTGTAACCTCCTGCTGTCCGGCCTTCCTGCCTCTCACCTGTCTCCCCTACAATCTATCCTAAATGCTGCTGCCAGAATCACTCTACTCTTTCCTAGATCTGTCTCAGCATCTCCCCTCATGAAATCCCTCTCCTGGCTTCCGATCAAATCCCGCTTCTCACACTCCATTCTTCTCCTCACTTTTAAAGCTTTACACTCTTCTGCTCCTCCTTACATCTCAGCCCTAATTTCTCGCTATGCACCATCCCGACTCTTGCATTCTGCTCAAGGATGTCTTCTTTCTACCCCCTTTGTATCTAAAGCCCTCTCCCGCCTTAAACCTTTTTCACTGACTGCCCCACACCTCTGGAATGCCCTTCCCCTTAGTACCCACTAGCAGCCTCTCTATCCACCTTTACGACCCACCTTAAGACACACTTGCTTAAAGAAGCATATGAATAGCACTGTGGATATTCTGAACACATCATACATAAGGTTGGCCCCCTGCAGACGCACTTACCAGAACTCCCTCCTACTGTCTCTGTACGTTCTCCCTACCTACCAATTAGACTGTAAGCTCCTCGGGGCAGGGACTCCTCTTCCTTAATGTTATGTTTATGTCTAAAGCACTTATTCCCATGATCTGTTATTTATATTATCTGTTATTTATTTGATTACCACGTGTATTACTACTGTGAAGCGCTATGTACATTAATGGCGCTATATAAATAAAGACATACAAAACAATACAATTTATGGAGGTTCCTGTGGGAATGAACACCTGTCTATGGCAGGAGCCCTACTGGTGGAGGCGCTGCACCCACAAAGGCAATCATGTAGCCCAAAGCTCCCTACCATCGCAGAAACTCAGCTTCCTGAAAACAGACAAGCACAACAGCACCACAATATACCAGCAAATCTCCCTCAGGGTGGGGGTGTTACATAAAGAAACTTTTTTAACTTTATGAAGAGGCTACATTTTTCCTTGCATACCTTTTCTTAGGCTGTATTTATAGTGAAGAGTGGCTGTGCTCTCCAGCGCTGATGCTTGCTGATGCTCACCTCTCGCTTACCAAGCGGCTGCTTTTCATGTTCTTGCCCATCAGACAGAGCGTGTGCTCTGGTAGGCGGGGCTTGTGTGGTGAAGGCGGGTCAGGAGGCAGGACAGGGATCTGTGTGATGGATATGTCTGTATGATATGTATGTATGTGTATATATATGTATGATATATATAGGATATATAGATATATAGATATATCCAAAATATATATATATCATATATATAAAATATATATATATCTCATTTAATATATATCCCCTATATCCATGGATATAATGGATATTTATATATATGGACCCCGAATTAAAAAAAAAAAAATAATTTAAAAAAATACACTGCATACACTGCACACACACTGCACACTGCACACTGCACACAGCACTCTCACAGCACACTGCACACACACAGCACACTGCACACACTGCACACACACAGCACAATGCACACACTCACTTCACACAGCACACTGCACACAATCACTGCATACACTGCACACACACAGCACACTGCGCACACTCACTGCATACACTGCACACACACAGCACACTACACACACTCACTACGCACACTCACAGCACTCTCACAGCACACTTCACACACTCACTGCATACACTGCACACACACAGCACACTACACACACTCACAGCACATACAGCACCAGCACGCAGCACTCTCACAGCACACTGCACACACTCACTGCATACACTGCACACACACAGCACACTGCCCACACTCACTACACACACTCACAGAACTCTCACAGCACACTGCACACACTCACTGCATACACTGCACAGACACAGCACACTGCACACACACACACACACACACACACACACACACACACACACACACACACACACACACACACACACACACACACACACACACACACACACACACACACACACACACACACACACACACACACACACACAGCACTCTCACAGCACACTGCACACACTCACTGCATACACTGCACACACACAGCACACTGCGCACACACACAGCACACTGCACACACACACACACACACACACACACACTCTCTCTTTTTCACACACACACAAAGTGGGGGGAAGAGAGAAGAGCGTCCAGCTCCTCACCTCCATCGCCCACCCCACTCACTACACACACTCACAGCACTCTCACAGCACACTGCATACACTCACTGCATACACTGCACAAACAGCACAATGCACACACACACTCACAGCACCAGCACACAGCACTCTCACAGCACACTGCACACATTCACTGCATACACACAGCACACTGCACACACTCACTACACACACTCACAGCACACACAGCACCAGCACACAGCACTCTCACAGCACACTGCACACACTCACTGCACACACTCACAGCACACATAGCACTCTCACAGCACACTGCACACACTCACTGCATACACTGCACACACAGCACACTGCACACACTTACTACGCACACTCACAGCACTCTCACAGCACACTGCACACACTCACTGCATACACTGCACACACACAGCACACTACACACACTCACAGCACACACAGCACCAGCACGCAGCACGCTCACAGCACACTTCACACACTCACTGCATACACTGCACACACACACAGCACACTGCACACAGCACACTACACACACTCACAGCACACACAGCACCAGCACGCAGCACTCTCACAGCACACTTCACACACTCACTGCATACACTGCACACACACAGCACACAGCACACTACACACACTCACAGCACACACAGCACCAGCACGCAGCACTCTCACAGCACACTGCACACACTCACTGCATACACTGCACACACACAGCACACTGCCCACACTCACTACACACACTCACAGAACTCTCCCAGCACACTGCACACACTCACTGCATACACTGCACAGACACTGCACACACACACACACACACACACACACACACACACACACACACACACACACACACACACACACACACACACACACACACACACACACACACACACACACACACACACACACACAGCACTCTCACAGCACACTGTACACATTCACTGCATACACTGCACACACACAGCACACTGCACACACACACACACACACACACACACACACACACACACACACACACACACACACACACACACACACACACACACACACACACACACACACACACACACACACACACTCTCTCTCTCTCTCTTTTTCACACACACACACAAAGTGGGGGGAAGAGAGAAGAGCGTCCAGCTCCTCACCTCCATCGCCCGCCCCACTCACTACACACACTCACAGCACTCTCACAGCACACTGCATACACTCACTGCATACACTGCACAAATAGCACAATGCACACACACACTCACAGCACCAGCACACAGCACTCTCACAGCACACTGCACACACTCACTGCATACACTGCACACACACAGCACACTGCACACACTCACTACACACACTCACAGAACTCTCACAGCACACTGCACACACACACTGCATACACTGCACAGACACAGCACACTGCACACACACACACACACACACACACACACACACACACACACACACACACACACACACACACACACACACACACACACACACACACACACACACACACACACACAGCACTCTCACAGCACTCTCACAGCACACTGCACACACTCACTGCATACACTGCACACACACAGCACACTGCACACACACACACACACACACACACACACACACACACACACACACACACACACACACACACACACACACACTCTCTCTCTCTTTTTCACACACACACAAAGTGGGGGGGAAGAGAGAAGAGCGTCCAGCTCCTCACCTCCATCGCCCGCCCCACGGGCCGACCGCACACCAACCCGCTCCCACCTCTGCTCTGGGACACTCCCCCCCTGGCGGCCACACACCCCTCCTCCATCACCTGCTCCGGGCAGGCAGCCATGGGGATCGAAGCTGAAGGGGGACAACAAGCCCACTCCCACCAATGCTCCGGGACCCCCGCCTCCCCCCTGGCGGCCGCAACCCCCCCCCCTCCTCCATCACCCACCCCAGGCAGGCAGCCACGGGGATCGGGGTTGAAGGTGGACAACGAGCCCGCTCCCGCCAATGCTCCGGGACCCCCCCCCCCCGGCAGCTGCAACCCCCCCCTCCATCACCCACCCCAGGTAGGCAGCCACGGGGATCGGGGCTGAAGGGGTACAATGACCCAGCTCCCACCAATGCTCTGGGACCCCCCCTCCTCCGGCTCTGGGACCTCCCCTCCCCCCGGCGGCCACAACCCACCCCCCCGGCGGCTGCATCCCCCCCCTCGATCAGCCGCCCCGGGCAGGCAGGCAGCCATGGGAACCAGGGCAGAAGGGGGACACCTCCCACTTCCCCCCTCCTCCCGATCAGGTGCGCGGCGGCCTTTATTTGTTTTTTTAATTTTTTTAATTAGCGCGACCACGGAGGGAACGGGGAGCAGAGGGAACAATGGCCACTCTCGGGTGTAAGATAATTTCTGTGCTGCGCTCTGATTGGAGGCTGTGCGGTCACGTTACCGCACCTCCTCTCCAGCAAGCACAGAAACACAGATTTGCCTGTAGCTGGAAGCTGAGCGAGGTTCAGCAAGCGTGAGCAAGCAAGCGGAAGCTTTCACTCAGAATGGCACCATAACATATAATGGGTCTCTGAATATATGCTAAGTGCGCCTCAGCGCGCATCAGCAAGCACTACGCCACTATAAACACATATATGAGAGAAGGAGGAAAATATACCATCCAGTGCCAGGGATCAGGCACTTGCATGTAAGTGCATATCTCACCATTGCCACTATTTGAGCTTTGTTTTTAGGACTTGCTTCACTATTGTGTTTTTCTTTTTCATTTTTTGGGGTGCGCTGGTTTTTTCCTGGACACTACTTCACAGGAACTGGGAACAGTTCTTATTCATGCACCACTCATTTCGTTTAGACCACTACATCTTGATAGCGCTTCCTTGTTGATGTCAACTCTAGTTTAACCCCTTCATTCCATTTCCGGCTAGTCTCTAAGGTAATGAAGCTGTTTTAATTTAAATTTTATTAACATAGTATTGAAGCAGGGTATCTCCGGAGCTGAACCGCATTAATTTCAGCCTCGTGGACCCCCTGCTTCAATACTATGTTATTAAAATTGTAATTAAAACTGCGCGATCACCTGTAAGAGATATGCAGGGAGATGCAGCTCTCTGTGCAGCTCTTTAAGCAAATACAAACTCGTGCGGTATGGCATTTTTTAATCAAACGCTTTTTTTTTTTGGAGTTTTCATAGCGTGCGGTAGGAACGTGCAAACCCGATCGGTAATGCAATGAAATTATCAAAGTTTAGTGAATAGACATCTTAGACTTCAACAGAGGGAGTGGTCTATACCAACAAGACATGAATTCAAGACCCTAAATATCTGGTGATATATATGTAGCCAGGTCCCCTCTGTCCCGCGACCCCCCCCCTCGTTACCTCCGCTGCCGGGGGTCACTCGACAGACCCGCCGGCACTTCTGGAGGGTGGGGGCCAAGCAGGGAGCACTTCGGTGCTTCGGAGGTCCCCGGCGGCTCCCGAGCAGGGCGCCGCCATCTTGCGCAAGTTCGCACATGCGCAGTGAGTCCCCGCATGCGGCGGCCAGCCAGGGACATTGCGCATGCACAGTGATAGCATGCGAACTCTAACCTACCAGGGACAGGCTTTTGGGAGGGACTACAAGTCCCATGAGCCTCAGGAGCGCACCACATGACCCCAGCGAGCAAATAGGGCTACAGCATCTCCCTGCAGAGGAGCTTAGATACATAGTTACATAGTTACATAGTAGATGAGGTTGAAAAAAGACTTCCGTCCATCAAGTTCAACCTATGCTAAATTTAGACAACAGATACTTTATCCTATATCTATACTTATTGACAGTGGTTGACAAATCACCAAAAAATCTACTAGCCTCACAAAAAAATCTACTCGCCGCCTAGTACCAAAGGTGTGCTGCTTGGGCCAATAGGAGCTCGCAACGATGTTAAATCCACTCGCCAGGGGCGAGCAAATGTATAGGTTTGTCGAACACTGCTTATTGATCAAGAGGAAGGCAAAAAAAAAAACCCATTAAGGGGGAAAATTAATTCCTTCCTGACTCCAAGAATTGGCAATCGGATTAATCCCTGGATCAACATCCATCCCATGTATACTTATTTGGTATATCCCTGTATACCTTTCCCAACTAAAAAGATGTTCAACCTTTTTTTGAACAAATCTATTGTATCTGCCATCACAGTGTCCATGGGTAATGAATTCCACATTTTAACTGCCCTTACTGTAAAGAACCCTTTCCTTTGTTGCTGGTGAATTTTTCTTTCCTCCAACCTTAAGGGATAGCCCCGAGTCCTTTGTACTGTCCATGGGATGAATAGTTCTTTTGAAAGCTCCTTGTATTGTCCCTGAATATATTTGTATAGAGTTATCATATCCCCTCTTAAACGCCTCTTTTCTAATGTAAATAAATCTAATTTAGCTAGCCTCTCCTCATAAGTTAGAATGTCCATCCCCTTTATTAATTTGGTGGCTCTTCTCTGCACTCTCTCTATTTCCATAATGTCTTTTCTTAGGATTGGCGCCCAAAATTGTACTCCACATTCAAGGTGTGGTCTTGCTAATGCTTTGTAAAGGGGCATAATTATGTTTACTTCCCTTCCATCCATTGCCCGTTTGATGCAAGATAAGATCTTGTTTGCCTTTGCAGCTACTGCATGACATTGGGCACTATTGCTAAGCCTGCTGTCTACAAGCACTCCTAAATCCTTCTCCATCAAGGATTCCCCCAATATATATCCATTTAATTTGTAAGTCGCCTTTTTATTCTTGTATCCCAAATGCATAACCTTCCATTTATCTGTATTAAACCTCATCTGCCATTTACCTGCCCACGTTTCCAGTCTCTCCAAGTCCTTCTGCAGAGAAATTACATCCTGCTCTGATTCTATTACCTTACACAATTTAGTTTCATCAGCAAAGATGGAGACTTTGCTCTCGATCTCAAGGTCATTAATAAACAAGTTAAAAAGCAGGGGTCCCAGTACCGATCCCTGAGGTACTCCACTCACGACTTTAGCCCAACCTGAAAAAGTTTCATTTATGACAACCCTCTGTTGTCTGTCCTTTAACCAGTTTTCAATCCAGGTGCATATATTATTACTGAGTCCAACTTTCTTTATTTTGTACACCAACCTCTTGTGTGAAACCGTATCAAAAGCCTTTGCAAAATCTAAGTAGACCACATCAACTGCATTACCCTGGTCTAAATTCCTACTTACCTCCTCAAAGAAACAAATAAGGTTAGTTTGGCAAGATCTATCCTTCATAAATCCATGCTGACTATTACTAATAATTTTGTTTTCCATTAGGTATTCCTGAATATTATCCCGTATTAAACCTTCAAGTAGTTTCCCTACTATTGAAGTCAGGCTTACAGGTCTGTAATTTCCCGGTTGTTATCTAGCTCCCTTTTTAAATATAGGCACCACATCTGCTTTACGCCAATCTTGTGGTACTGAGCCTGTAGAAATGGAGTCCTTGAATATTAAATATAATGGTTTGGCTATTACTGAGCTTAACTCCTTGAGAACACTTGGATGTATGCCATCGGGGCCAGGTGCCTTATTTACTTTAATTTTTTCAAGTCGCTTATGAACTTCTTCCTCAGTTAATCAATTGTTAATTAATATGGAGGTTGTGGCTTCCTCCTGCGGCACTACTATTGAACTTGATTCTTCCCTGGTAAACACAGAGGCAAAGAATTTGTTTAATACCTCAGCTTTTTCCTTATCTCCAATAATCTGCCTACCCATCTCATACTGAAAGGGTCCTTTATTTTCGTTTCTCATTTTTTTGTTATTAAGATACTTAAAGAATTTTTTAGGGTTGACCTTACTTTCTATTGCAATCCTTTTTTCATTATCCATTTTTGATAATTTGATTGCCCTGTTGCAATTTTTGTTACATTCCTTATAATTCTGATACGATGTCTCTGTCCCTTCTGACTTAAAGAATCTAAACACCTTCCTCTTCTTGTCCATTTCCTCCCCTACCTGTTTATTTAGCCACATTGGTTTTGACTTATTTCTTTTATACTTATTACCCAAGGGTATACACTTGTAACGGGTTTTCCCCCCTCCAATTGCAGATTGTACTGTGGGAGTGGAGAAACGTGCAACGTTACCATATGTGTGTGGTGCGGTACCTGTTGGTTCACAGGAGGGCTGAGCTTCCGCTAAGGGAACCTGGGGCAATTACAATGCTATGGACAACAACTTACTCGGTACAGCGCCTCCACCTGCGATGGCTCCCACTATAGGGGGAGTGGTTCCTCGCAGGACAATACACAATAACCACGTACTACAGATTGGATAATAACTAATGCCTTTACTAACATGCACAGAGAACGGGTAACATCAACACATAGCCACAAGTATCCCTCGCTAAGGGTAACCTGACCACGGCGTCTCGCAGGACGCTAACGCTAACGCTAACTTGCACCACGGCGGGTGCCCACACTTTATGCGTCACGGCGGACGCTAACACCTTAAGCGCCACGGCGGACGATAACACCATAGGCGTCACGGCGGACGCTAACCTTATGCGTCACCTTCCAAAGAGTGATCCCACCCTGTGTCCAGTAACCCCAACCCAATGTCTTGCACTCCCAAGTCATATACCAATGTGTGTGTGTGACTGCGCAGCCACTATGTCTGGTGATAGGCCTTGTTGGTGCACGTGAGGTTGTGGGTTACCTGCCCGGGCTCCAGCCACGGGTGCTGCTATACCACTGGGGTCGGATCCGCCGGGATATCCTCCTACGCGTGGGGTGAATTCCGGCGTGGATAATATCACCGCAGCTCCGCACCGTCGGTACCTTGGCGAAGATCTGCCTGCTGCCAGCAGGCCACAGTCACTGCTTGCTCGGCCTCCGTGACGATAGTCCAGCTCTCTTTAAGGCTAGGGCTTGAGCCCAAGCCTCGTGGCGGGAAACACAGCGTCCGCTGGATCCCTAACTAGCGAATAGCTAATGGGGCAGGGTCCCTAACCTAGGGCCTGTCCTTACAACACTCAACTAGTGTAACTCAGGGCTATCTGGGGCTTAGGGGAATTACTGGCCTAGTGCAGAGAGTCACTGACTCCTGCACCCTACCTCCTTCCCCTAGCTGCTCCAGTCACCAACTCCTGTGTGCAAACACCCCGCGAAATGTATCCATTCCCTGCAAGCAGGGAGCTCCTGCAGCCCTATTGGCTCCCTGGCGTCACATGGGGTTCCCTAAGGCTCATGGGATCTGTAGTCCCTGGCCAATACCTTCCCTGGTAGGCTAGGGCTTCGCGGGCTTACCTCTGCGCATGCGTTCTCCCGCACCTGCTCTAACTGCGCATGCTCGAGCTGTCTTTCAATGGCAGCGCCCTGCTCCGCGGACCGCCGAGACCCCAGCAACGCGATCGCAGCCCCGGCAACCGGCCCGACCGCGTCCCCGGCAACCGGCCCGACCGCGTCCTCGGCAACCGGCCCGACCGCGTCCCTAGCAACCGGCCGCAACTATAAACAACGCGTGGCTCGCATACCAGAAGGAGGGGGTGAGTGCGCAAAGGGGGGACCTGGCGACATCCTCCCCCTGGTAAAATCCCCAACGTCCTCGCTTGGGACACAACTCAATGTAACTATATACAGCAGTTATATAATGAAAATGCATTTGACAACATAACTTAGCACATGCATGACTCTATACAATATTGCAGAATTCCGTGAGCATCACAATCACAGATTGGATCTTGCTCCGAGTACACTGCTGAGCCTCATAATGGGGTGCCCCCATTTGATCATAGGTGACCCGAGTTGGAGGGTACCTGACTCTTTGGCTCCGTCGGAGCTGTTCATCTGCAACTCCCTCGGGGGAGTAATAAACACAGTCCTGAGCCTCAGCCTCTTCCCTTGAGGGGAGAAATGTCTCTGTACAGTCTCTGTTAGGCACAAAGCTCGGGCTCTGTGGATCCAAAGGCTGGCCTGTTGGTGCCACCTTAGTAGGCGTCGGCCTACGGAGCCCTTTACCCGTAGCTCCTCCGGGAGATGCCCCTTCTGTGGAGCAGTCCCTTTGAGAGGGTCCTTCCATAGGATCTTCAGGAGTTTCAGAGTGGGTCTCGTTATTGACAGTCTCTTGACCCAGCTCTGATAAGTCGGGCTCACCGTTGAGCGGTGTAGCCAGTATCTCTGTCTCTTCATCTTCCACTTGTGGAATGGGGAGAAGATGATTTCGGTGCCATACCTTTACCCGGCCGTCAGTGTCTTTGATGCGATAGACCGGGAGGCCAGGCATCTGGGATTCTATTTCATACACTCCGTCTCTCCATCGATCGGCCAATTTGTGTTTGCCTGGTACGCCCAAGTTCCGAAGCAACACAGCATCTCCTGGCCGAAGTTCCCGATATCTGACCTTATGGTCGTATTGCCTCTTATTGTCAGCATTTAGCTTAGTGGTGGATTTTTCTTCCTGCTGGTACGCCTGCTACAAGCTGTCTTTGAGTCGTTGCACATATTTGAAATGGGTAGCATTATGTATCCCATCCGTTGAGACTCTAAGACGCACATCCACTGGCAATCTCGCCTCTCGCCCAAACATGAGGAAGTATGGGGAGAATCCAGTTGACTCGTGTCTGGTGCAATTGTACGCATGCACCAAGGCTTCCACGTGTCGACTCCACTCCGATTTCTGAGCACTCTGTAGTGTTCCGAGCATGTCTAGTAAGGTCCGATTAAAACGTTCGGGTAGTGCATCCCCTTCGGGGTGATACGGGGTCGTTCGGGATTTGGCAATGTTCAGCATTTTGAGCAGTTCCCTGATCAATGTACTCTCGAAATCCCGTCCTTGGTCAGAGTGAAGGCGGTAGGGAAGGTCGTAATGTACAAAGTACTTTTCCCATAGTATCTTCGCCACGGTGATGGCTTTCTGGTCTTTAGTAGGGAAGGCTTGAGCATACCGAGTGTAATGGTCTGTGATGACCAGCACGTTGCATATTCCCCGGTTATCAGGCTCAATGCACAGAAAGTCCATACACACGAGGTCCATGGGACCAGAACTTTTTAGATGACCCATGGGAGCGGCTCGTGTAGGCAGGGTCTTGCGCTGTATACACCTAGTACAGCGGCGACAGTGACGTTCAACGGCCTCTCGCATATTGGGCCAGAAAAAGTGATCTCGGACCAACCCAAAGGTCTTTTCTATCCCAAGATGTCCATGATCATCATGTAGGGACCTCAACACCAGGTATTGTAAGTTCTTAGGGAGAACTAGTTGTCGCCTATCCGGGTGGTTGTGGTATTGCACCACCCGATATAGTAAGCCATTGTCTATTTCAAATTTTTCCCATTCCCGCATGAGCACAGCCACTAAGTCATTTGGTGCACGCTTCAGAAGGGTTGGATTCCTCCGGGCAACGGCTTGTCGGATGATACTGACAACAGGATCTCGTATTTGATAGTCTACCAGATCTTTCCACCGTAACACCTTGTCATGCGTGAGGTTCATCCCCTTTGGGTCGCAGTAGGCGGCTGGGACAGCCTGCGACAGGCATCCCAATGAGTCGGCCACTCTTAATTCTGAAAAGGCCACTTGGTCGTGGACGATGGCGGCCATGCTACACATAGCTTGTACTCCGGGTCCTGGGAGTTCTTTCCATTCCTCATCGTCCGGAATAGCACTTAACCTGGGCCGTCTGGATAGAGCATCAGCCCCTATATTCAAAGGTCCTGGCTTATTCTTCATGGAGAAACTGTAGTTGCTTAGGGCGGCCAGCCAGCGGTGTCCGGCGGTGTCCAATTTGGCCGAGGTGTTGACGTATGTGAGGGGATTGTTATCCGTCCTTACCTCGAAGGCAACACCGTACAGGTAATCGTGGAGCTTCTCGGTGATAGCCCACTTGAGAGCCAGAAACTCCAACCTGTGGACAGGGTACCTCTGTTCACTGGGGGTCAGACTGCGACTGATGTAGGTGACAGGCCGAAGACCCTCGGGGTGCTTCTGGTGCAGGACGGCGCCCAGTCCATTGAGACTGGCATCCACATGCAGAACGTATGGTTGTTCGGGATCAGCATACGCAAGCACCGGAGCTTCGGTCAGACATTTCTTCAATTTTGAGAAGGCCTGTTCGCACTCAGACGTCCATTTATCGCCAAACGGTTGGCGAGCAGATACAGTCTTCCTCCCGGTTTCTTCGGGGTATATCTTCAACAGATTGTTCAGGGGTTTCGCCTTACTAGAGTATCCTTCCATGAACCGACGGTAGTACCCGCAGAATCCCAGGAAGGATCGCAGCTCCGTGACATTCTCGGGACGAGGCCAGTTCACGACCGCTTCTACCTTGGCGGGGTCGGTGGCGATCCCTTGGGCGGATACGATGTGTCCCACGTAGGTCACTGAAGTATGGCAAAACCGCCGGCACTTGTCTAAGGACAATTTCAGCCCTTCATTCTCCAGACGGTCTATCACTTTAAGTAACCGCTCTTCGTGTTCTTCTAGAGTTCTTCCGAAGACAATGATGTCATCCAGGTATACAAGACACTCCCGCGGGCTCATGTCTCCGATAGTCTTCTCCATGAGCCTTTGGAAGGTAGCCGGCGCCCCACATATACCTTGGGGCATACGGGTAAACTGGTAGAATCCCAAGGGGCAGACGAAAGCTGTTTTCTCCTGGTCTTCCGCAGTCATAGGCACCTGATAGTACCGGGATCGGAGGTCGAGCACGCTAAACCATTGACTTCCATTCAGCGCATTCAGGATCTCTTCAATGCGTGGAAGGTTGTACTGATCGGGTATCGTACGATTGTTCAGGGTTCGATAGTCGACACACAGTCGCACGGACCCGTTCTTTTTCCGCACCACCACTATGGGGGACGCATAGGGTCCCCGGGACTCCGTCACAATCCCAGCTGTCTCCATGTCTTGTATGGCGTTCCTCACATCGTCCACATCACGCGGGGCAATGCGACGCGAGCGTTCCCGGAACGGAGTGGCATCGCTCATTCGAATGGTATGTTGGGCATTGTGACTACACCCCACATCCATCTCACTCGTGGAGAACACATGTCGTCGTTGGAGCAGCTGGGTTGTCAGCCGTTCTTTCCACTGGCTGGACAGCGTCGACTCACCGAAATCGAAATCCAGATCGCCTAACCGCTCCTCCACGGCCGCCGCCTTCACCTGAGGCGTGGTTTCTACAGGAATGACTGGATATATGCAACCTAACTTCTGGTCGGCATCAAATTCCATCGGGAAGGGGGAGAGATTCTGTACATACATGTGGGTTCGTAGAGGGATCTTAGCCGTCCACTCCCTCACTTCAGGTAGTATCCTATACCCTCTCTGAACCTCTTCTTCTTCAGGTGTATTCTCCAGAGAGAACAGCTGGTCACTCTCATCTCGTTCGGGATAACAACACCAGACGGCCATCTTTTGCACTCCCCCTGGTAATATGGTTGTCAGTCCGCGTTGATGGTTGTAGAGATCCCCGTGGCGCTCCATGGCGTATATCCGTTTGCACTCTTCTTGTAGGACCGGATCTAGGAGAGAGGTGGCTAGCGGCAACTCGTTAGTTTCTTTCAGATATGCTCGGATCACCGCTTGAACTATATCCGCGTTGGTGCCCAAGATGATCGGGTACTTGTACTGGTCTTGGGGCTCCGGACAGACCAGGGCCGCCACCTGCATGGGGTGTCTCTTGCCGGTGTTCAGCTGGGGTATTTCGATTTCGACCTTTACAATCCCATCGATAGGGTAGTCTTCGTTGCTTAGCCCCCGTACCTTTACATGATCGGCCGCTCTCAGGGGGCAGTGTCTGAGGTGCTGGTCATAGAACGGGCGGTATATGATAGTCACTTGTGATCCCGTGTCCAGTAGTGCCGCCGCATAGATCCCTTCCAGTAACACCCGTACTATAGCTGCGGGGCCTACTTGGCTAAGGATTTCCCGGGTGTAGACATCATCCCCGGTGCTGCCATCAGCAGGGACATCGGTGGCTCCCGAAGGGGTCTCCGGGCCCGACTCGGCAATTTGTACTAGGCATACCATCGACCGGGCTGGGTTTCTTCTGTCGGGCGGTTTTTCTTCTGGGGAGTCCTCCCTCTCCAGGCAGTTGAAAGAGACGTGGCCCTTTTTCCCGCAGTTGTAGCAAACTACTTTGCGACGATCAGGACGCCCCTTGTACGCAGAGGATGACCTCTCAGGAACACGACTCTCCCTGGCAGGCGGCTTGTGAGTTGCTTCTTCCTCTGGGGCAGAAGATTTCTTACCCTTTGGGGCAGCGGGAACCGCGGGGTCACCCTTGATGGCAGCTTTGGACTTCTTTGGTTCATGGAAATGTCGCTGCACTTCATGTCCTCGGATGTACTCCAGTAATTCTCCGTACTTGGGGGGTATTACAGCGGTCGGTCCAGCCCGCATCATTATAGCTATGTTGTGATCTGGTAGCGATCCCTTGAGTAACTGTTTGAGTCGGTATCGATCCGCCTCGGCCGCGGAAATGATATGTTTGTCCAGAAAAGTCCCCAGGGATAGCTGTAGATCGCAAACGAAGGCCGATAAATCCTGTCCTTCCTTTTGGCGAAGAGCTTTGAACTGAGCCATTAGTTCATCCTCGTCGTCGTTTCGGGCAAAGGACTGGATCAGCATTTCTACTAGTTCCTGTGCAGTAACTTCTCCCTCTACGCTTCGGTGAGTCCGTACCAACCGGGCGGCGGGGCCACGGAGGCACTCGACCAGCCTTTGTCTTTTGCTGGCTTCAGAACATGACCACTCCGCTATGGCGGGGAGCGTATGTTCTCTCTAGGCCTCGATCCCTTCTTCTCCCGCTGGAGTCGGCAGAATCCCAGAAAAAGCTTTTAGTTTCCGGTAGTGCTGGGCTTGGGTCGAGATGGTTCCAGCTTCTACTAGTTGGGAGGCGATCAGATTCAAGGAGAGGTCGCCACTGCTGTGTCCAGCTCCTACACTATGAATGTTTGAAGGCCCGCCACCTGACCGTCTATCAGGAGTAGGAGAGGTGGGTGGGCTTCCCGCCCTTCCCGCCCAGCTGCGGTTCCCACCGATACCGCTCGGGGTGAAGGAGACCTTGGGTGGGCCAGTCCATTGAGGAGTACTGGCGGCCCAGTGGCTCGCGCTTGGTCCAGTGGTGTGGGCGCGTCGTCAGGGGCCTGGGTGTCGGGGTAGATCATGATACAGTCCTCTGCAGAGGGCTCGGGTAGGTTCAATACAAGCGGGACAGTCTCTGAACATATGTCCTGGGTGGTGGCCATAAGGTAGGTGGTTTTTTGGCCACGACCCCCAATTTAAAGTCTATCAGCCGGGCAGTGGCTAGTCCCGGGCAGTCCCGTACTTGGGTGCGTACAATGTAACAGTCCGTGTCGGTGGGTACTCCCGCCACTGCAACCACGCGCCTTGGGGACACGCAGCGTGCTAAGGCCCAGTCATGGACGTCTTGCTTTGACGGTACGGACATGATGAAAATATGGATTGGACAATTTTGGAAAAATGAAAACAGGGCACCCCAGGGAGATCTCAGCAGCG
Source organism: Ascaphus truei (assembly GCF_040206685.1). Taxonomy (NCBI): domain Eukaryota; kingdom Metazoa; phylum Chordata; class Amphibia; order Anura; family Ascaphidae; genus Ascaphus; species Ascaphus truei. Next base: position 94,041,357 of record NC_134484.1, on the reverse strand, counting down.
CCTCCAAATGTAACGGGTTTTCCCCCCTCCAATCGCAGATTGTACTGTGGGAGCGGAGAAACGTGCAACGTAACCATATGTGTGTGGTGCGGTACCTGTTGGTTCACAGGAGGGCTGAGCTTCCGCTAAGGGAACCTGGGGCAATTACAATGCTATGGACAACAACTTACTCGGTACAGCGCCTCCTCCTGCGATGGCTCCCACTATAGGGGGAGTGGTTCCTCGCAGGACAATACACAATAACCACGTACTACAGATTGGATAATAACTAATGCCTTTACTAACATGCACAGAGAACGGGTAACATCAACACATAGCCACAAGTATCCCTCGCTAAGGGTAACCTGACTACGGCGTCTCGCAGGACGCTAACGCTAATTTGCACCACGGCGGGTGCCCACACTTTATGCGTCACGGCAGACGCTAACACCTTAAGCGCCACGGCGGACGATAACACCATAGGCGTCATGGCGGACGCTAACCTTATGCGTCACGGCGGACGCTCACCTTCCAAAGAGTGATCCCACCCTGTGTCCAGTAACCCCAACCCAATGTCTCGCACTCCCAAGTCATATACCAATGTGTGTGTGTGACTGCGCAGCCACTATGTCTGGTGATAGGCCTTGTTGGTGCACGTGAGGTTGTGGGTTACCTGCCCGGGCTCCAGCCACGGGTGCTGCTATACCACTGGGGTCGGATCCGCCGGGATATCCTCCTACGCGTGGGGTGAATTCCGGCGCGGATAATATCACCGCAGCTCCGCACCGTCGGTACCTTGGCGAAGATCTGCCTGCTGCCAGCAGGCCGCAGTCACTGCTTGCTCGGCCTCCGTGACGATAGTCCAGCTCTCTTTAAGGCTAGGGCTTGAGCCCAAGCCTCGTGGCGGGAAACACAGCGTCCGCTGGATCCCTAACTAGCGAATAGCTAATGGGGCAGGGTCCCTAACCTAGGGCCTGTCCCTACAACACTCAACTAGTGTGACTCAGGGCTATTTGGGGCCTAGGGGAATTACTGGTCTAGTGCAGAGAGTCACTGACTCCTGCACCCTACCTCCTTCCCCTAGCTGCTCCAGTCACCAACTCCTGTGTGCAAAAACCCCACGAAATGTATCCATTCCCTGCAAGCAGGGAGCTCCTACAGCCCTATTGGCTCCCTGGCGTCACATGGCTCATGGGATCTGTAGTCCCTGGCCAATACCTTCCCTGGTAGGCTAGGGCTTCGCGGGCTTACCTCTGCGCATGCGCGAGCTGACTGGTGTTCTCCCGCACCTGCTCTAACTGCACATGCGCGAGCACCCGGCCACAACTACAAACAACGCGCGGCTCGCATACCAGAAAGAGGGGGTGAGTGCGCAAAGGGGGGACCTGGCTACACTGATAAGTGTGCTTTTCTAACAATGTTTTAAAGACTGCCCATTTATCATCTACATTTTTCCCTGAAAAAACATCATCCCATTATATTTCTACTAGATTAGACCTCAGTTTATTAAAATCTGCCTTTCCAAAGTTGAAGGTCTTTGTTGAACCCAAGTAATCTGTTTTTTGATCATTTATTTCAAATGAGACCATGTTATGATCACTGTTACCCAAATGTTCCAGGACTTGAATATTTGTTATTACTTCTACATTGTTTGATATGACCAAATCCAGAACCGCCCCTCTCCTGGTTAGTTCCTCAATAATTTGGGTCATATAATTGTCTTTAAGCATCCCCAAAAACCTGTTCCCTTTTGTTGTAACGCTAATCTCATTGCCCCAGTCTATGCCTGGATAATTAAAATCCCCCATTATGCAAACATGACCCAGTTTTGATGCCTTCTCCATTTGCAAAAGTATTTTAGCTTCCTCAATCTCACAGATATTTGGTGGTTTATAGCATATTCCCACAAACATTTTCTTTATACTTTTACCTCCACTGCTAATTTCTATCCACAAAGTCTCTACATTTTTATCATTCCCTTCATAGAAAACATCCCTTATAATAGGTTTTAGATCCGGTTCAACATATAGACATACTCCACCTCCCCTTCTATTTGTTCAATCCTTCCGAAAAAGAGAATAACCCTCTAAATTAACTGTCCAGTCATGAGTTTCATCCCACCATGTTTCAGTAATGCCTATGATATCATACTGATCCCTTGCAGCTATTAATTCAAGCTCCCCCATTTTATCTGTCAGGCTTCTTGCATTAGCAAGCATGCATTTCAGTTTTTTTTAGCCTGTTCTATTATCTTATCTGCTCCTTCCTTTCTGCACCACTTTGTTTAGTCTTTAGAAGTTTTCTAGTATTATCTGTATTTACTATGGGTGTCTCACTGCTTGTCAAACTTGCACTTGCCCCCATTCTACCTCCATACCACCTTGTATCCTCATCTATTCCATTTAGTTTCATTCCCCTCCCCCATCCATCCTAGTTTAAAATCTCCTCCAACCTTTTTAGCATTCTCCCCCCTAGCACAGAAGATCCCTTTTCATTGAGGTGCAATCCGTCCCTAGAATATAGATGGCACCCCTCCTTCCTACACCACTTTCTTAGCCATGCATTAACCTCCCTGATCTCTGACTGTCTCCCTGCGGTAGTGCATGGCACTGGTAGTATTTCAGAAAATACTACCTTGGAGGTCCTTGCCTTAAGCTTTTGGCCTAGATCCCTGTAATCATTTTTTAGGACCCTCCATCTTTCTCTAACTTTGTCATTGGTGCCAACGTGTACCAAGACCGCCGGGTCAATCCCAGCCCCCCCCAACAATCTGTCTACCCGATCCGCAATGTGCCGAACCCGAGCACCCGGGAGACAACAAACTGTTCGGTTCATGTGGTCCTGGCAACAGATTGCCCTATCTACCTTCCTAATAATGGAGTCTCCTACCACCACAATCTTTCTTTGTATCTGAGCATCCTGAGTCCCCACATGCTGGAGGAACTATTCCCCTGGCTGCTAGAGGAATTAGTCTCCGGCAGCCTTGCCATTTCTGCCCCAACATTCCCAATATCTTCACTCAACATGGCAAATCTATTGGGATGTGTCAGCTCAGAAATGACCTGCCTCTCCCTATTGCCCCTGCTTCCCTTTCTAACTGTCACCCAGCTACCCACCTGCTCCTCACTAACAGCAACAAAGCTACCTACCTGCTCCTCACTAACAGCGCCACCATCTGCATCACTAATCGAAGCAAGAGCCTGCTCAGTGAGCTCTAATTCCCTTTCAAGATTGCCAATGTCTCTCAATATTGCAAGTTGCCTCTTCAGATCAGCAATCTATGACTCTAAAGAGACCACCCGCTCACAGTTCTCACAGCGGTATGCTCCTTGGAACAGCTGCTCCAAGTGCACATACATGTGGCAAGATGTGCATTCAGTGGCATTTTCAATCCTGCTCATTCTAGCAACTATGAAGTTTAGAAGTACTAACAGTAAACTGTACTTCAATAAACTATACCTTGTTTAACCGCTTCCTTGTTCAAACTGCTTCTGGTTCTAACTGCACACACTTTAAACAACCAGCACTTGAAATCAACCACACATATCAGTCAAGTACACATTTCGCGGGTTCTGAGCACGTTAGTCAGTCGGCGTCAGGAGCAGCTAGGGGATGGAGGTAGGGTGCAGGAGTCAGTGACTCCCTGCACTAGGCCAGCAGCCCCCTAGGCCCCAGATAGCTGAGCCACCAGTAGCGTTGTGTTGTTTCAGGGACCCTGCCCCTTATTATCCAGAGTCAGTTAGGGACACAGAGGACGCTGAGCGTCCATCCAGAGGTTTGGGCTCAGACCTCCGCTGCCGCTGCAGCAGCCATCCGGATGGGATCGCGCGGACGGTAGTTCCTGTATTCATTCGTCATCAAGATCCTTTGTGAAGCTCCTTGGCAGGCCCGGGCACTGGAGTGCTCGGCAGGTAATCATCAAGTGCACCAACTATACCATCTATTCATACAGGACATAGTGGCTGCGCAGTCACACACATATTTATCTCACTTGAGGGTGGAGGACATATTGTGTGGGGTTACTAGACACGTGGTGGGATCACCCGGTGTAGGTGGGAGCGTCCTGTGAGACGCAGTAGTTAGTGTCTCCTCTAGAGAGGGACACCTGTTGATATATATGAATAAGTACGCTTGCTACAGTAAAGTTATTGGTTGTTTTACATGCTGTGTGTGTGATATATATATATTGTCCTGCGAGAACCACTCCCCCTCTGGTGGGAGCCATCGCAGGTGGAGGCGCTGCAACGAGTACGAGGTTACTCCTATTATTATACGTGCCCCAGGCTCCCCGTGGCGGAGGCTTAGGCCCCCTGTGAGCCTAACAGGTAAAGCACCACACCTGGTAACATTAGGTTCCCCGCACACACATACTGTATGCTATTGGGTGGGGGAATACCCGTTACATATATTAGGAACTAGCTGAGAGACCCGGCGTTGCCCGGGATGTAAATGCGTAATAGGTAGTATTATTTATAACTCGTGGAACAATAGGTGAGTATTTGTTGTAAAGGTTTCGGGGGGGGGAGAAAGGGGAGCGGGGGGGGAGAAAGGGGAGCGGGGGGGGGAGAAAGGGGAGCGGGGGGGGGAGAGAGGGGAGCGGGGGGGGAGAAAGGGGAGCGGGGGGGGAAGAAAGGGGAGCGGGGGGGCAGAAAGGGGAGCGGGGGGGGGAAAGGGGAGTGGGGGGGGAAAGGGGAGTGGGGGGGTGGAGAGCAGTGGGCATATGTATTGTCATAATTTATGTATGGGCATTTCCCCCCCCTCCTCCGTGCGTCCGTCCCCCTGCTGGTTCGGCTGGTGGCCCCCCCCGTTCCCCGTGACTCCCCCCCCGTTCCCCGTGACTCCCCCCCTCGTTCCCTGTGACTTGCGCTCCCCCCCCCCCCCGGCGCCCGCTTGGTCCCCCGATGTGCCGTCCTGCTGAGTGAGGCGTGCAGGCGGCTGCAGGAAGCGCCCTGTGTGGGCCTAAGACTCGCGCTCCCCCCCCCCAGCGCCCGCTCGATGTGGCGTCTGGCTGAGCGGCGGTAGGAAGCGCCCTGTGTGGGCCTGAGGCTGAGGCGGGACGCGCAGTGGGCCTGAGGCTGAGGCGGCATGCGCAGTGGGCCTGAGGCTGAGGCGGGACGCGCAGTGGGCCTGAGGCTGAGGCGGGACGCACAGTGACTTACCTGAGCGGGTGGTAGCGCCGGGGAGGTAAGGGTGCGGCTGGGGTAGGAGGGCCGCGCTTCCCGTCCGGAGCCAGTGCAGGACGGCGCACGTGAGGGGGGGGAGGGGGGCGGACAGAGGGTGTATGTGTGTGTGTGTATAGAGCTGCTGTGTTGTGTGTGTGTGTGTGTGTGTGTATAGAGCTGCTGTGTTGTGTGTGTGTGTGTATAGAGCTGCTGTGTTGTGTGTGTGTGTGTGTGTGTATAGAGCTGCTGTGTTGTGTGTGTGTGTGTGTGTGTGTATAGAGCTGCTGTGTTGTGTGTGTGTGTAGAGCTGCTGTGTTGTGTGTGTGTGTGTGTGTGTATAGAGCTGCTGTGTTGTGTGTGTGTGTATAGAGCTGCTGTGTTGTGTGTGTGTGTGTGTGTGTGTGTATAGAGCTGCTGTGTTGTGTGTGTGTGTGTGTGTGTGTATAGAGCTGCTGTGTTGTGTGTGTGTATAGAGCTGCTGTGTTGTGTGTGTGTGTGTGTGTGTGTGTGGGCCGTCACTCCGCCTCAGGCCAATGAGAGGTGTGCGGGGGCGGGCGACCCAAGGGACCAATGAGATTTCCCCTAGGGACACCGGACATCCAGGCAGGCAAACATACAGTGCTTTCACTAATATAGTATAAGATTTATATTCGCTGTTACCATTATTTTTATGAAACTGAATGCATATGTTTCTTGTACCATTCTTTTTTTCTCTAAACTAAGCACAGGAATGCTTTTTTATATTAAATCTAAAATGTAATAAGTACTGTACTGCTTTTGCCTATAATTGAACTTTGCACGTTTTGTAGAGTAACTTTATTTCGGACTCATTTTGCTGCAATAGATTTCTGTGTGCTACTTACATATTTTTCTTAGTAAACGCAGACCAAGGACCCCAAATGTTCTATATTCTTGGTGATCGAAGCGATTTAAGGTTATATTTGTGACAGATTGAAGGGAAATATTACTTATTTGAGGGACCCTGCAGGGGAGAGAAGTGGATCAGCTAGATAGCTGTTTAGCTGTATTAACCCTTGTCACATACCGTATACAAGTCACGTACTCACAGGAGTGCCTTTCAGACAGAGATATTGAGGCCGTGTTTTGACTCGCCATTTTTGGCCATGTTGCTATCACGGTATGCAGAAAGTCCCGAATACCTGTAATAACAACATTTGCAGAAATGGCGAGTGCCCGCCAGCGATAGGATCGGCCCTCCGAAAAGGTCTTACCCGAGTTCTATCTGCTGCAGAGAGATAGAGCCGTCTCTCCCTGCGCAAATCTCGGCGGGAATTTTTTATTTTTTCATTTCAGTTTTAATAATAATGTTGATGAGCAGGGGGTCTCAGGAGCAGAACCACATTGGTTTCATGTCCGGGGACCCCTGCTTACTGAGATACAGGCCCCGTTGTGGGGTGCCGGTATCTCCTATGCTTTGGATACCCACGGTCACGTGACGCGGGACATTTAAATGCAGGGAGATACCGGCACCCCATAAGGGGGCCTGTATCTCTGGAAGCAGGGGTCCCCGAGGCTGAAATAAAAATGGCTCAGCTCAGGAGACCCCCTGCTCCCACACACTATTAATAAAAATTGCATTAAAGCAGCTTCATTACCTTAGCGGATATCAGCTAAGGCAATGAAGGGGTTAAGTCCACCCGCAACCCCCCCACAAGGCAACGCACACCACGGGCCAAATACCCCCTTCACACACCCCTGCTACACACAATAAGCCTGGCATTGGTGGTTAACCCCTTCATTGCCTTAGTGGTTAGCCGCTAAGGTAATGAAGTGGGCTGTATATGCATTTTTCCTGCATCTGATTCATCCCGGGGGTCTCCGGTGCTGGTATTAATGGGTATCTGCACTGGAGACCCGGCATCAATCCGATGCAGGAAAAGTGCATATTTATTCTAAGTCCCGTCTCAGCACTTCTCGGCAGCTTCTCCCCGCCTTCTTGCCAACTTTTTTTGGCGGGACGATTTGGCGTGAAAATCTCAATTCTAGAGTGGCGATCAGCTGCAAGAAGCTGATCGGAGCAACTAGAATAACACGAATTTGACAAACTGGACATCAGTGTCGAGAAAAGGCTTCTCGCCGCCCGTTTGGTGAATTTTTTTTCTTGCCAAAAAAAAAAAAAAATGCCGATTTTTGAGCTTCTCGCCAGCTTCTCGCTGCTTACTGAATCAATATAGGCTTTTTTTGGCGAGAAACTGGCGAAAAGTGACTTATCTGACCTTTCTGTATAGGCCCCATTGTTGGCTTTAGTGAAGTAAGAAGAGAAGATGAAGGCCTCATTGAGCTCAAAAGGGGACACCTATTATATGACATAGGTACAGCAAATGAGAGAATCAGTGAGTATGATTTATTGGCAACTCATCAGAAAAAGCAGCCAGAATAGTCAGATAACAAAGAGATTCAAGGGAATCCAAGTGAAAGCTTATGCCTGCCGTATTACACAATGTTTCAGCAGAGCTTTTTTTAATGTCTGGTTATACCCATGTACCAATTTGCTAGCTATGCACTTCTGTAACCCAGACTATGCTGAAAAAGCTGTGTAATACGGCAGGCATAAGCTTATAGGGTACCATGTTAAAATGGATAAGAAATTAAGAGTGACACACTGTGCTCATTTGCATGTCATTACCCAGAATCCCTGGCTGCAGTGGAAGCACTGTTTGTTACGCGATAATGGGGAAATACAGGGCTGCAGACCTGTCGGATACATGCAAATGCACCATGAGTGGTATTTGTATTTACTATACAGTGTATGGAGGAGGGTTTTTGTCTTTTCTTTTTATCCACCATAACTTTTTTAATGTCTATTTATGGAAAACAAATATACAATTCCAGCGCGCCTCTCAAATTGGCTTGCAATTGGATTTCTACATTTTTAAGTCTATTAACAAAAGAGGCATTTAGTTGCTTCTTTTGATCAAAAAATGATTCAAGTCTGCTAACCCATCAAGGTAAACTCCAAATATAGCAGGTACCTACACTAAATGAATACAATTTCTTATTGTCCTATGGACTAAACTTCGTGAAATATGTGAAAGTGCCCAGAGGGCGAAATGAATGAAGCATAATGTTTTCTGTGATTTAGTGCAATTAAAAACTGGCAGAAGCCAGTAACAAAAGTTTCCTTAACATTACGAAGGAAAACTGTGGGTGTACAAATTCCTTAGTATAACATAATATATACAGGTATTTATCTTATGTTCTTTAAAGTTAGACACTCACCACCTCTTCAGTGGAGAGTGAAGTTTAGACTGACACAGGAGTATTATACCTTTTTGCTCATTGGAGAATTGGTAACAAACTCTGAACCTGAAAGAAGGGGACTAGACACCTCCAAAGAACTATTTAGCAAAACAGAACCAGGTGAGCTGAGACCTACCCCTATAATGAGATGTATTAGTAACACTATAATTCAATACCTTTATGGAGCATGCAGCTAGAAGTACAATTGGCCAGTGGCATACTCCATAAAAAAAGGGAGGAGTGTAGGTTCTATGGGTTGGTTTTCCATAAATGTAGAGTAAGGCGGTGAGTGTCTATGACTGACAGAAATTAGAGAAATTTGTGGATGTATTTATTTTTCACTATGGAATTTGTGTTCCCCTACACAGTTTTCCTTCATAGTGTTAAGGGAACTTTGTTACTGGCTTATGCCAGTTTTAGATTGCACTAAATCACAGAAAGCACGTTGTTCTTGTTCAGCTGGCTCTACACTAAGGTGGTGTTCACAATGGTATACCCCTATCTCATCTGTAGCATCACCATTCTGCTCTAGGGGATTCAAAGTGGTGAATTCCTCTGCTTCTGGATCTAACTCAGGGAAGGTATCCCGCTCTATATCTCGTGATCCTGCTGGTCATCTTGGGGAAACCTCTCATGGAGATTTCTCTGTTCAGAGTATATAATCTCAGACAGGTGACCTAACATCCCTTCTCCTCTGTATTACTCATCCTCATCAGACTCATCCTCACTTTCATTCATCCACCTTTAAGACCCATCTTGAAACCCACCTCCTTAACGAAGCATATGAGTTGCTATGTGGCTGATACTTTACACCTCATACATTGACCTTGGCCCCTGGCAGACGCACTTACCAGAACACCTTCCTACTGTCTCTGTACTTTCTTCCTACTTACCAATTAGATTGTGAGCTCTGTGGGACAGGGACTCATTTTCCTAAGTGTCACTTTTATGTCTGAAGCACTTCTTCTCATTATGGACCTCATGCATTAAAGTCAAATCGCCATTTTTTGACAGTGTTGCTATCACGGTATGCAGAAAGCCCCGAATACCAGTGATAGCAACATTTCAACAAATGGCGAGTAACCGGCGCCAAGATGATCTGCCCTCCGAAAAGGGCTTACCCGGTGAGTTGATTCTGCTGCAGAGGGAGAGCCGCATCACTGGGCATCCCGGGTTGATCCCACTGGTGTCTGGGTGCCTTCGGGAGGTCCCCGTGAGGCTATGTTGGCTTCAATTGGGTCCACAGGTGGTCCCTGGGGGTGTCTGGGGCTGCCCAGGTCATCACCATAGATGTCTGGGGGTCCTCGGGTGCTTCCCATGGGTGTCTGGGGGCCCTTGGGTGGTTCCCACGGTTGTCTGGGGGCCCTCGGATGGTCCCAGTGATTGTCTGGGGGCCCGACAGGGTTCCCCGGGTGGTCCCTGCAGGTGTCCTGGTTTCCTCAGGTTGTCCCCGTAGGCGCCAGGGAGTCCTCGGGTGGTCCCCGTGGGTCCCTGCTGGCCTGCGGTACCATTCCTGTATTTAAAAATAAATAAAAACATGGCCTACACGTTTCAATAAATACACCTCTCCCCCCCCCCACCAAACAGAAACAGTACAGTAATTTGCAAAATAACCATTGAGATATGGATAATAGATTATTTGCCCATTATTAAACACAACATTAGCCAGGCAGCATAAATAAAGTAAATAAAATCTGTTCTACTTATCCCTGCCAACATGAAGGGCATCATCGTAAGCACACTGCAGGGCCATTTCCTCGGATGCCAACAACAATACATAAAAAATACAATCTAATGGGCCCTAACCCCTTAATCACCTTAGTGGTTAATAACCGCTATAGTAATTAAGGGGTTAACCGACCCTCCTCCACTACCCACCGGGAGGCCTAACCGCCCAAGCCAGACCCACTATACCCACCCTGTACCCATTGAGTTGCATAATAGTACATCATACCCATATAATATGGGCATGATAAGCTACTATAGCAGTCAATGGTCACACTAATACAAAAGCATGAATGTCCAAAATACACAATAATAAAACAGATACAACAAGCACCTAAACACCCATAAACAAAAATTAAAAGCACTAGCCAACCAAGCAATGAACTAAATAAAACCACTAGCCAATTAATGAACTAAATAAAACCACTAGCCAATCAATTAAAGAAATAAAACCACTAAGCATTCAATAAAATAATGAAAACTATTATGCAATAAATTACATAAATCATACCACTAGTCTGTAAGGAATCGGGGAACACGTCCTTTGCAACGTGTTCCCTCCTTACCTGTCTTATCTCAGACCTCCACTCTGGCACCAGCTCTGCTTACAGAGCGCGCGCGCACACACAGCTCTTATAGTGTGCCACGAAGCTTAGCTCTGCCCCTCGGACACGCCGCGCTTCTCTCGCACGCGGCACGCACACGCTCCCTAGCTGCGTGGCAAGTACTTTTAGCCCACTTGTCTCCTGCAGCCAATCCTTGCCTGCGCGGAGGCTGCACCTCCGCTCCTCCTCCCTTGCTACTGGTTCCTGTTTCCCATAAGTACCCCGATCTCACTCCAAGTCATTGCTGAGCATAACTTGTTGTAGTCTTGAGCTCCTGTGTTCGCTGTGCCTTGTTTTCTGTCCTGTGTTCTCCTGCAGTTAACTCTTTGTGTTCTGACCCGGCTTGACTTTGAAACCCCTTTGGATACTGACCCCGGCTTATCCTCGACTCTGCGGATATCTTCAACCCAGACCACGGCTATACGGACCTCCACGATTCTAACCTCTCCAACCCCAGACCACGGCTATACAGACTTCCACGTTTCTGACCTCTCCAACCCCAGACTACGGCTAACGGACTTGACTATTCTGAACTCTCCATTCCAAGACCTTGGCAAGTATCGACTAACCCACTCTCTGCAATCCAGACCCGGCTACGTTTGACAATCCGCCTGCCAGGCACGCTTCCGCTGTTGTGGGTGTGTGATTTGCTACTTCCCCACCTCAGTACCGGGGTCCTGTCTTGCTCGTTGGCAGCGCAAGCGTTACATAGCCAAAATATATATTTAATACCTATAAGTAGTAACCAACACAACAATTCATTAATTCATACAACTACTATCATTAAATAAAATCACTAACCAATCTGTAAAATTAACAAAAACAACCCATCACAATTCAAATCAATTTAATCTAAACAATAAAAAGAAATTGAAAATACAGTATAACAGTCAATAGAAGAAGTGCATTTGCCAAAAAATGCATTGGCTCCCACTGTATTCATCTGTACCCTAAACAAGCACAGATTAATACATGAGCAGTCAATGGGCAATAAAAAACATTAAAAAAAATCCAAATCAAAAACTTGAAAAAATATACATACATTCAATATTTATCTTTCCTTTATAAGCATTGGTCTTCCGAATCACAGTGAATCAGGAAGCGCTCTGTAACGGAGTTCTCACCACAAACAAGGCGTGACCGTGAGGCCGAGGTGGGGATTGATATAACACCAAACCATAGCCGCGTGGGCGCATCTGGAGTGTAGATAGGTCGAGGTAGCCAGATCGGGGTTGGAGAGGTGTGGACGGTCAGAGATACTTGCCAAGGTTGGGGATGGAGAGGTGCAGATCGTTGAAGGTACTTAGCCATGGTCAGGATTGGAGAGGTGCGGATCGTCATGGTACTTTGCCGAGGTCGGGGTTGGAGAGGTGCGGATCGTCGTTGGTAGCCGGGGTCCGGAGTTAGAAGAGCGGAGTCCATAAGCATAGCCGAGCTCTGAAACAGAGGAACTAGTTACCAGAGACAGGACAAGACTGGACTTTGGAGGCAAGGGTAGCAGTGAACACTTCGCACATAGGAAAGTTTATGCTCTGCTGATTTGCCAGTGGGCCGGCTGAGCATATATAGGACACAGGGACCAATAAGCTAACAGGCTGGAGGAGGCGCGTCAGAGTGAGTGAGTGCGATAAGAGTATACGTGAAGGAGACAGGTGTGGGGACGTGGAGAGATGATGCGGCTTGTGCGCGATCTTACTGCGCGCCGCGTGTGCATGCTGCGCACTGATAATGTTACCACATGGGCGGAGTCTGAGGTAGGACCGAAGACCGTAGTATTAACCTCCGTGCGGGATGCGCGTGCGCCTACCAAGGCGGCTGTCCCAGGAGAAGATAGAGAAGTGTCATGACTGACGGAAGGAGCGGGGGCCCGATCACTGGTTGGAGTAAGTGACGAGTGCACCGAGCACGTCACGGATTTTGACACTCATACGGTGACATCACGAAACACAATCCAACGCCATCCACCGTGAAGATCCGGAACAGGTAACCAAATTCTTCTTTCTTTAATCTTCCATCATCTTCTTCTTTCTTCATCTGTGATTATTTCTTGATTTTCTTTATCTTCTGTCTTTATCTTCATTTGTTAATCCAATAACCCCATTTTAAATCCACGATGTTGACCCGGCAGCTTCTTGAGCTCAAATGAGACGTCACAGCCTTAAATATGGCCTGTGATGTCACACTTGGGCGGCAAATGGTTCACACGCCATCTGATTGTCTGTGAAAACCATGTGCCCCTTTTTTTTTAATGTGATGTCATGAAAGGAACTGAAGCTAGCCAATCAGAATGGCTGTGCTTCATTTCCCTTTAACATGATGTCACCAAATCCAACCTGACTGCTGTCACATGGTACTTCAGCCAATCTAATCAAGAGTATAGCATGTAGCAAAAAAGCTATGCCATTACAGTAAAAAAGTCCTGTGCAAGTGCAACCTGATACAATGAATTTCAGGCTGTTTGAGCCCTGTTATAAAACACCCCATATGAGTAAGGTAAAAACAGATTGATTGATAAAGATAGATGTAATCCAGCTAATGTTATACAGTAGCTTTAACTCTGCCTAATTTAATCAAAACGTACCCCGCAGCAATCTATAATGCTGCATCTGCAATGGCATCCGTATACTAGGGGTTAATGTGGAGTTCCCCAGGTACCTTATATGACTTAGAATATAGCATGAAAAAATCGGCAATTAGTATACTCGAATAACCAGCTCCATGTTGCTGGCACAGATTCTTAGGCTCCTTTACACACACAGGCGTCTGTTGATAGCGGAATGCTATAGAGGCGGCATACACAGGAGCACCTGAGCAAGCTGCTGACTGATGATCTGGATAGCAGAGATAGGAGGGGCCTAACACTGCTTTTTTGCCAACAGGCTTCGTCAGGGGCGTGCCCATATGTCGACCAGTGGAGAACTATATACTCTAAATGTATGACGTCAAACCATGAACAGATGCTAGGTATAAAGACAGGCATGAAAGAAGAAATGAAAAAACAAAGAAAACAGGAAATTAGTAACATGTTAGAAATACTGTATATATACAGAACCATATATAAAATCCTATATAGAACCATTAGAACCATATAAATAGAACTATTAGAAAATCATTGATTAATTAATAAAGTTATAGAAATTATGAAAAACTAAGGTCTTTATTTATACCCTTTGGAGCTACACTATCTAGATTGAAAATCCACCTACTCTTGTGGCGCTAGGAGTTCAGCCTCCAAATTGCCACCCCTACTGTCAAGAGAAACTTTCTCAATCCCCCATGCAAATAAACCTGTAGTTGAACTAGCATGCTTTAGATTAAAGTGCCTTGCAACGCTAGTTAATTTTTTAGCCCTTGCCAAATCTTTTACAGCATTCCTAATATTACTGGAATGCTCTAAAATACTGTAAAGGGTGCTCACTACAAACAGAATGTGACCGCGAGGCGTAGGTAGAGATTGAGAACCATCCGACCTCCAGCCGCGTGAGCACGTCCGGAGTGCAGATTGGTAGTAGTTAGCCGGGTCAGGGTTGGTGAATTGCGGATCGTCGTAGGTACATGCCATGGTCAGGGATTGGAGAGGTGCGGATCGTCGTAAGTACTTGCCGTGGTCAGGAGCAGAGATGGTCGGGGTCCTGGTACTAGCCAAGGTCTGACAAAGAGCGAAACAAGAACAGTGGATGCAAGGTACAAGGCAAGGAGCCAAGGATTGCATGTAAGCACTTCGTACGGAATGAAGTCTTATTCTCAGCCAGTTTGCCAGAGGGCTGGCAGAGCATATAAGATGCCAGGAACCAATGGGCTGTGTGCAGGGCTTGGCAGTCTTGCCCACTAGGTAGGCGTCGCCCAATGGCAGACGGGGGCAGAGTGGACCGCAGGTGCGGATGGTGAGGATTCAGTGGTGGTTAACCCCTGGCGTGCTGCTCACACTGCGGCGTGATGCGTCGTCCGAGTCCCCGCGGGATGCAACATGGGGGCGGAGCCTAAGCCTGAGTCCGGAGACCTCCACGCGTCTGACGGCAGGGTGCCGGGTCTGCCGCGCATCATGCGTGTCGCTACGGGAGCGGGACCCAGGGCCGATCCTGACAAACACGCACCTTAAGTTCCCTTGATGTCATCCCTGCATATAGTAGGTTACATGGGCAGGATAGTACATATAGCAGCCCTTTTGTGTGGCAATTAACTAAATTTCTCACTGTAAACGTTCTAGTTCCACTGCTATTCAGAAAAGGTTTCTTTTTATAAATGAAACACAACACTTGCATTTTCCACATGGAAAAGTACCCTTTGTTATATTTTTTACCGGCACTCTTTTGTCAAAATGGCTTTAAAGGATGACGTCACATCCTTTGAACTAATGTAACCTATCACATGGTAAAGCAACCAATTGGATTGTCTTCAATCCCATTGGCTGTACTACCATGTGATTGTAACGCTTACGCTCACCACGAGCAAGGCGGAACCCCTGTACTGAGGTGGGAAAGTGCAAGACTGCGCACCCAGAGCAGTGGAGGTGCGCCTGGAGAGTGGATAGTTAGCGTAGCCGGGTCTGGGTTGGAGATATCGGGTTAGTTGAGATACTTGCCGGAATCCAGGGGCGGAGCCAAAGGGAAGGTCAATGTCCATTGTGCCGTGGTCAGGGGTTGGAGCAAGGAGAGTGTTAGTATATCCGATAGGGGTGGTCAGGACTGGAGAGGTGCGGGTAGTCAGAGGCAAGCCAGGATCTTTATCCAGAGGGGGTCCAATAGTCAAGCTGGGGTTGTTATCCAGAGAGGGTCCTAAAGTCAAGCCGGGTCGGTACACAAGAAAGCAGCAGAGGAAAACACAGGAACAAGGCACAAGGCAAGGCACAGCAAACGCAGGAACACAAGGCTACACAGGTTATGCTCTGCAAGGTGAAAGTCTTTTAAAGTAAACAGGAACCAATAGCAAGGGAGGTGGAGCGGAGATGTGGCCTCTGCTGAGCCTAGGATAGGCTGCAGGAGCCAAGTGGGCAATTAGGAATACTTGCCACGCAGCTGGGGAGCGGTGCACGCCGTCACATGTGACGTGGTAGGGGGCAGAGCCACGCTCCATGGCACAAAGTGAAGAGCTTCGGGTGCGCGTGCACTCTGTAACCAGAGCGGGGAGGCACGCTGCAATAGGTAAGGAGCGAACATACCACAGGGGACGTATTCCCTGATTCCTTACAGTGATATAGCCATGTGGTTTGAAGGATGTGTCGTACCTCCTTGGAGATGACATCAGATTCTTAACAAACAAAAAAAAGGAGGCGGGCACATGATAAAGCGTCCAATCAGATTGGAGCTGTACCATCTGACCTGAAAATGTGACGTCACAGGCCATATATAAGGCCTCTATGTCTCATTTAACAGGAAGAAGATGACAAGAGAACATCTTGTTCTGGATTTACCATTGGGTTTTGGATTGACAGATGAAGATAGATTAAAGAAAAGAAAGAAATAATGACAGATGAAGAAAGAAGACGGTGATAAAAGAAAAAATTATTTTGTTATCTGTTCCAGATCTTCAAGTGGAAGGTGTTGGATTGACTTTGATGACGTCGCAGTACGAGAGCTTGCAGAATCGCCAGGATTCGGAGGGTCAACGCTTCTAAAGGTAAGAAAAATATTGAATGTATGTAATTTTATTTTTACAGGTTTTTTTTATTGTATTTCTTTCTTTTTATGTTTTTCATTGCCCGTTGACTGATAATGTATTAGTCTGTGGCCGTTTAGGTTTAGATCAATACAGTGACAGCCAATTCATTTTTTAGCAAATGCTTTTTTTCTATTGATTTGTTGTTTGTTTTTAGTTTTCTGTTTATGGTTTGGCTTATTTTTACAGTATTTCATTTTCCGATTGTTTAGATTTTTTAAGTAAGTATTTCTTTTGTTGGCTACTAGTTTTAATTGATGTGTTGGCTGGTGATTTTATGAATTAATTTGTTGGCTAGTGGTTTTATTAATTAATTGATTTGTTGGCTTGCGGTTTAAATTCATTCATTGTTTTGTTGGCTAGTGTTTAAAATTAATTAATTGTTTTAGTTAGTACTTTTATTTCTTAAATTGATTGGTTGGCTAGTGCTTTTATTTAATTGGTTGGCTAGTGTTTTTAATTTATTGAATTGTGGTGTTTAGGTGCTTGTGTATATCTTTTATTATTGTGTATTTTTGGCCTTCGTGCTTTTTTATTAGTGTGACCATTGACTGTTATAGTGGCTTATCATGCCCATATTATATGGGTATGATGGACCACAATGTCAATCAATGGGTACAGGGTGGGCATAGTGGGCCCGGGGTGGGTGGTTAGACTTCTGGGTGGGTAGCGGGGGAGGGTGCCTTAACCCCTTCATTGCCTTAGCAGCTATCCGTTAAGGTAAAGAAGCTGCTTTCATGTAAATTGTATTAATAGTGTGTGTGAGCAGGTTGTCTCCTAAGCTGAACCACATTAGTTTCAGCCTCTGGGACCCCCTACTTCCTGAGATACAGACCCCTTTATGGGGGTGCAGGTATCCCCGTGCAGGATTTAAATCCCACAGTCATGTGATGCATGTGATTTAAAAGCATAGGGGATACCAGCACCCCATACCGGGGCCTGTATCTCGGGAAGTAGGGGTCCCTCGAGGCTGAAGCCAATGCGGTTCAGCTCAAGAAACCCCCTGCTCATGTACACTATTATCAAAATCCAAATTTTTACTGCACGGTCGCCTGTAAGAGCCGTGCATGGAGACGCAGCATCTCCCTGCAACACGTACAGGCTGCATTTTTTTCTATCAGCTATCGTAGTATAGAATCTATAGCTCGATAGCACTAATACAAAAAACAGGTTGCACTATAGTGCATTTTTTTATTGGACTTTAAAAAAATGGCCTTCATTTCTTAGTGAATCTTGCTTTTGGCTTTAAGTCTCATAGCACGATAAAAAATGCATTGTCGAACGCAAAAGATTTTATCACTGCTTTGTGAATTGGCCCCTTACATTGCTACACATACCAAGGCACAGATATGCATAGTCTAAACATCGACACACTGTTACATATTATTTAATGATATCCGCAGATTTGGAAAAAGGAAGAGATACTGTACAGACATGAATGAGAACAAATATAACAGCCCTGGATCGTGCCATTCTGTGCTAGGCAGGACATTATTCAATCTACTGCTGGCTCCTCTCCCTGATGAAGTGGCCTTTATAGTTGCTACGAAACTAGTTGGAATTATACTTTTATTGATCTACTAGTACCCTTAGTATTCTATCACTTTGCTGGTTAAGTGAAGCTGACGTGGGAGGCAGAGCTGACCCTGATCGGTGAGACTGTCCCTCTACCAGCTCTCCTAAACGGAGCTTGGGACTTATCTACCTGGATTACGTGGAAGCCTAAAGGGAACCCTCCGCTTCTAAAGAGCCCAGCAGATGAAAGCACAGCCTGATATGACTGCAGATTCCTGACATTGGGTGATCCGCTGCAGCCTTCTCCTGTGTCCTGATACCTGAGTGGTAACAACTGTCATAGTTACAGTTACATGCCTGTTTTACCTTTATCTGATGTACGCAGAACCTTGAATTACTTTTTAATATAAATTGTTAATTCTTACTTCACCATGAGCATTGCGCGCTGTTTTGTGTTTTGTTTTACTGATATGCATAGTCTAAACATCGACACTCTGTTACATATTATTTATTGATATCCGCAGATTTGGAAAAAGGAAGAGATTCTGTAAAGACATGAATGAGAACAAATATAACAGCCCTGGATCATGCCATTCTGTGCTAGACAGGACATTTTTCAGCAATCTACTGCTGGCTCCTCCAGCACGGAATGGGTTAAGTACCATAAATTGAAAATGTTTTGGAAAATATTTTCGCCAACCACAGTAACATTACAGTATCTGGTTGCATTTTGAAGATCAGTTCGTACAGTAGATCCCCAGTGAAGCTTACACTTTGCTATATAGCTGAATAACTGGATCTTCAAATGACTTACACTAGCCAGCCACTCAGCACTAGGCAGATTTATTTCTGACAGGCAAGAACAGGTGTCTGTCGCACAGTCTAACCTTGGAAAGATGACTCCCCGAGGATATTAATCTATTTCTACTGCTCTGGAGATTCAGGAAGGGTTAATTAAAGAACTTTTAAAAGCAATGCAGAATGTGCAGGTGAAAGGGTGCAGAAAGAAATGTGCTGAGACTGAAATGGCAAGAAACAGCTGACATTAGACTCCAAACTGACGTAAACCTACACGCTGCAAAGTACTATTCATTGCTCTGTGGGAATACACGATTATATTTCTGTTCATTTCTAACACACTAAAGGCCGCATTGCAACATGTGCAAATGTTCATTACTATCATTTAACAAAGCAATAATGGACAATGGGAAGAGCCTGGACACTACAACTACTAATAGTAATAATAATAGTAATAATAATAATAGCAATACATATATAGCCCCGGTCCCTGTGGCTCCCAGAGACCCCCCTCCTTGCGCGCTTAGCGGTCGCGGGCGCCGCCGGGGGCAGCGAGGCACCCGCCGGCATACAGCAAAGGTGGGGGCCGGAGCAGGGAGCGTTCCGAGCCTCACGAGGCTCGGCGGTGCACCCGGCTAGCAGGGGCCGCCATTGTGGTTGCGCGCCGTGATCGCGCATGCGCGGATGAGGCTAGGGAGCTGTGGCGGCCATTAGACAGTCGCGCATGTGCAGTGGAATCGTGCACGCGGCCCCAAGTGTATAGAGGCCTCCACGGGACTACAATTCCCATGAGGCTAAGGGAGGAAGGCACCAGGTGTACCAGAGTGGCCAATAGGGCTTGAGGATTGCCCTTCAGGGAGAATGGATACATTTCGCGGGGTTTGGAGCAGAGAGTCAGTCGGTGCCAGGAGAAGCTAGGGGAAGGAGGTAGGGTGCAGGAGTCAGTGACTCCCTGCACTAGGCCAGCAGCCCCAGAGGCCCCAGGTAGCCCTGAGCCACCCAGTAGTGTGAGTTGTGTCAGGGACAGGCCCCAGGTTAGGGACCCTGCCCCTTACTATCCAGAGCCAGAAAGAGCCAGCGGGAGGAGGAAGGAGACAGAGCTCCATATTTAGGGATTGGCCCCAGCCAGGTTCCAGTCCCCCGTACTGTGCATCTACAGATTATAAGTTCAGAGACAGTTGCAGGTTGAGCAGAGGTCTGGGCTCAGACCCCGCCACCGTTGCTGCAGCCATCCGGATGGGATCGCCCCGGACAGTAGCTCCTGTATTCAGCCCTCATCAGATCCTTTGTGAAGTTCCTTGGCAGGCCCTGGCACTGGAGTAACCATCACCAAGTGCACCAACGATCCTATATTATATTCACACGGGACCAGTGGCTGCGCAGTCACACATAGCTATCTCACTTGAAGGGTGGGGGACATATTGTGTGGGGTTACTGGACACGGGGTGGGATCACCCGGTGGAGGTGGTGCGTCCTGCGAGACGCAGTAGTTAGTGTCTCCTCTAGGGAGGGACACCTGTTGATCATATGCAGAAGTACGGTGGCGCTAGTAAAGTCATTGGTTGTTTTACATGCTGTGTGTGGAGTGATATATATTGTCCTGCGAGGAACCACTCCCCCTCTGGTGGGAGCCATCGCAGGTGGAGGCGCTGCACCAAGTACGAGGTTACTCATATTATTACACGTGCCCCAGGCTCTCCGTGGCGGAGGCGTAGGCCTCCTGTGAGCCTAACAGGTAAAGCACCACCCGGGGTAATACATATAGATCCCCTCACCTGCACCCTATCTGCAATTGGGGGGGGGGGGGGAATATGGGTTACACATATAAGATGTATGTAACAGTGAATATTTATGTTGCAGAGAGAGAATGCCCTCTTGCCCTTTTAGCCAATGTAAGAACAATATTTAATGTTGTATTCAGAATAGGTTAATACCGAGTTATTCCTGGTTAAATGATAATCAGCATTCCTCATAGATAGACTATATTGTGCAGAACGTTGTCAACCCAAATCTGCATTCTCCAGGTCAAGTTCGGCTACCAGAAGAAACCTGACCTACAAGAAATGCAGAAAATGAATACAAACAATTATCTTATGTGGGCCAATTACTCCTCCAATGGCTGCATTCCCATAATCTATTTTAAAATACAAGCAAAGCAAAAACATAAATGTAATGATCCTGGAGCACCGGCGACAGTCAAATGGCACTAATATCTTCAACAGCACCGGTAAAGACAGCTTTAACAGGGTCTTATCGTAATCATTAATCAATTAATAATTTTGCACATGAAGATAAAAGCATATTTATTATGGCCAAGGATAGAAAATCTGGTAAAAGTCCTAGTCGCTTTTGAGAAAAACCAAATCCCCATGTAACCCTCTTTACCCAGCTCCTATGGAGTTTCCATGGAGTGTTTATTTACAGGGCATACTCAGACTGCGTTACCTTGTCAGGGTGCTGGATACATGCAGGCTGGGTGTTGATAATGCAATTATGGGCACCAGAAACGGTATCCATAGAAACAGGAGCTTTATTAACCACCGTCGATAAATTCTCAACATACACTTCACTTTATATACAGTCTCTGGTATATACACAGGTTGAACTTTCTGTATGCGCTTCCCTAGCTGCCCCACTCTCGGCCCGCTATAGAGGTACCAAGGCTTGGCTAATAATGGGTTACCTAAATGATTCCTTTCCTAAATAGCGTCTGTAGAGAGCTTTCTACTATGTGCCCCTGATGGGTTGTGTACTAGATTAGTATCCCCGTCTTGGGTACTGAATGAAACCTTATGATCTTCTGTGTTAGTTAGCTATGGAACCTCCGGTTGGGCTGATCCTGCTCTGCCTGAAGGCCTCAGGTTGGGGAACCCCGTCTTGGCATAGGCTTTCTCCACGGGAAACAGGAGAGTAGAGAGAAGCCATTCCTATGGCTCCACTATGTAGGTCGGACATGGTCCCTCACTACAAACAAAGAAAGGAGATCACTACACTGTTATAGAACCAACTATACACCAAACTTATTTACACTATCTACAGGGAGGCTCTATCACTGCTCCCTCTCTTCCAGGAACCTGAGTTATAGCACCTTCACCCACATTACTGTCATGTCACTGTCACCAGACATACGTGAGCGGGACTTAGGCTGACAAGGCACCCAGTAAAATGTGATGGGAGGGAAGTTTTACCCTACACTGGCGACACACTTTATTCGAGCTCGGCTAGTCCCACGAATTCGTGTATACCCGGGTGTATTGAGGTTTGTGACTGTTTTCTGCCCGAGTGCATTGAGGTATTTTCCAGGCAGGGATTGAAGCATTTTATTCCCGCTGGCTGCAATACTGCACAGTATATATATATATACTGCATTACAATTCATGAATTTATGCCATCTGGTACACACGCGAAGCATTGCAGCCTATTAAATCCTAATCATTATCATTTAACAGATCAGCCGCCCGTCAGCCAGGCATGAACCCAGGCTGGGAAGGCAAACGCAACGGGGCTTGTCAGAGGTGAGGAGCGGCGCATTCCAGGTATCTGCCAGGTACATACTGGGTATTTGCTCGAATAAAGTGTGTCGGTGCAGTATGTGAGCTCACATGGTTAAGCCTCTAAACCCCCCGTAATCCCAAAGGGGGGTTACACCCATGTGATGGAATCTAAGGTTTGATGTGTGTTTGACAATGCAATAAATATAGCCTTGAGACACTAGTCATGGGAGAGCTACAGTGGTCTATCAGGTCATGGGTAATACCTCACCTAGGTGGAGAGGACATGTGTCCTTAAGCAAAACAGAGATGGCAGAAAGAGCAACTCAATCTGTACAAAAAACAAAATCAGGAAACATTAAAGAAGGTTAATAAACTTATCGTGGAGATAAGAGGGGAATGTGATGGAGACTTAAGATACATGTAACAGTGTTTCCCTCAACATATGGGAAATTTCCCTGTTACCAGGTGTATTGTGCATGCTACTTGAAGGTCACAAGATGCCGAGGTGTCCGCCAATTGTTGGGGGGACTGCAGAACAGACTTCTGGGGTACATACCCGACATTTACTCCATGGTACTCCATGGTACTCAGCGTCTTGATCTGCTGTAGGCTCCAGATGTATGAAGGTAATCTCCCACAGTAGAACAGACTCCTCTTCCCCAGGAAAGATTACACACCAGACAGGAGGTATATATAACAGGAATGGTTTTATTATTCTGCTCTCAGGGCAGTCTCTTGGCAACTCTGCCCAATGCAGTTACAGCTCTGGTCTCAAATTTTAGATGGTCCCAGGACCTTAACTATGAGTCAAGGGTCCCCGCAGCAGTCATAGCTCTTCCCTGATCCTCTAGCAGGACCAGGGGTATAGGTAATCACCCACTCCCCCAAAGGGCAGGGAACCTGGGCCTGCCAGTACACAGCAGCCTGGGTGTGATACCCTGTCTCTCTCAAGGATTATTGTGGGGCTGTTGTGTGTGTATTTTTTTAATTGTGGGTAGCGGGGTGGGCGAAGTGGGTATTAGCCCCAACGGTGGTTGTTTAGGGCTTGCGGGGGGGTAGCGGGAGTGCTTAACCCCTTCATGACCGTAGCGGTATTAACCGCTAAGGTCATGAAGGGGTTAAGTCCACCTGCAACCGCCCCCCGCCCCCGCAAGCCCTAAACAGCCACCAAGGGCCAAATACCCCCTTCACCCACCCCCGCTACCCACAATAAACCTGGCACGGCTGGTTAACCCCTTCATTGCCTTAGCGGTTAGCCGCTAAGGTAATGAAGTGGGCTTTAAATTCATTTTTCCTGCCTCGGATGCATTCCGGGGGGCTCCGGTGCTGCTATTAATGGGTATCAGCTCCGGAGACCCCCGGCATCAATCCCAAGCAGGAAAAAGGCCTGATTTTTTCTGTGTCGACCTTGCCGATGCTTCTCCCCCAGCAACTTGCCAACTTTAGTTGGCGGGCTGGATTGGCGTTAAATTCTCAATTCTACAGTGCTGATCAGCAGTGAAAAGCTGATCTGGGCTACTAGAATTCAGCCGATTTCAAAAAGTGGTGAAAAGTGGCACAAAGTGCCGAAAAGTGGCTTATCGGCACCCGCATGCCGAAAAGTTTTTTTCGGGGAAAAAAATTGCCGATTTTGGGCACTTTTCGGCGCTTACCGAATCGAAAAGTCAATTTTGGCGAGAAAATGGCAAAAAAAGCCTTTTCGGCGCTTACTGCATAGAGCCCTTAGTTCCGTCAGTAAGTTTCAGTCATTAAAGCCCCTATTCAAGATACTGTGAAACTACTTCCATGTACGGGACAAGAATTCAGATCTAGTCAAATACATTGGACTGAAATCTGTGAAGCTGCTTCACAAAATACTCAATATGGGACTAATGGAGAAATGTAAAAAAAAAAGAAAGTCACTATTTATTTTAAAGTCTTCAATGTTTTCCATGCTGTTTTTTACATCCACATTTATTGTACTTGCATTTATTGAACTATAATGCATTTTGTGTATGTAGCCATGGCTGGGTGTGGCAACTATTCTGCCCTGACTGACATGTCAGTCCTGGTAACAGCAGGCAGTGTTGGGATTAATCATGGGTTTTCCCCACTCAATGCAGTACCTTTGAGTGACAGAGGAGTAGGTGGAATCAGGTCTGTTCTACCCAGTCCTGGGTTCAGACCTGGTACCCACTCCCTGCTCTACTCAAGGGGGTTGCTTCATTAGCCTTTAAGACGACGTCATGAAAAGAAAGATGGCCGGCCTCACATGGTACGGTAGCCAATCAGAACGTGGGAACTACATCCCTACTCTGATTGGCTCTAGTAGACCATGTGACAGAGGCTTTAGGGAGAACGGATGTGACATCATTCAAAGCCTGTCACATGGTACTAGAGCCAATCACAGTTGGGATGTAGTTCCCACGCTATGATTAGCTACCATACCATGTGAGGCCGGCCATCTTTCTTTTCATGACGTCGTCTTAAAGGCAATTGAAGCATGGCCATTCTGATTGGCTGGTGTCATTGCCTTTAAATGACATCATCATTTTTTTCCCCTCTCCAAATCACATGGTTTTCACGGCCCAATCAGGGGCGTGGGAACCATATGACGATAATGTGACGTCATAGGGCTATAAAAGCCTATGTCGTCTAATTTTGAAGGCAGACGCTGAGGAGGACGGACCTCCGGAAGGAAGAAGAGGACCGGGGCGTGGCAGCAGACAGGAAGAAGACCCCCAGAAGACAGCAGAAGACCCCAGAAGAACAAGAAATAAGACAGAAGAACACAGATGAAGATCCCGTTGACGTTTTGGATAAAAAAAAAAAAGTCTTGGTTTATTTTTTTATGGTTTGTTATTTTATTGGTTCCTGTTGCTGTGTGTGGATTGGTTGGAGAGCTTGGTGTTCAACGGGAGTCGGTGAGTGGGGCAGCTAATGATAAATGAACAAAATAAATGTAATTTTTTTTAACTTTAACTGTTTTTTGTAATGTCTAATATGTGATACAATTTTTTTCCATTCTCATTTCTTGCCACTGTATGTATGTATGTATGTATGTATGTATGTATGTATGTATGTATGTATGTATGTATGTATGTATGTCTCTATCGATATACATACAGGGTAAGAAATGATTTGTTTGGAAATGCTTGTTTTGAACTATTTCAATGTATTTTGATAACCTGCTATTTTTAAATGTGTGTAATTTAATTTTTAATTAGATAGATGTAATTTATGGTGTTCTATGCTGTACTTTAGGTCAGGGTGAGGCTTGCTTTGTTATAGTGTGTTTTTTTGGTACTTCTATTTTGTCAGATGTTTACATTTTTGGAGAATGGCTTTGTTTAATGATTAAAAGAGTTAATTGTGTAATTGATTTGGATCGTATTTTAATTGTTTTGGGATTTCATTAATTAATGGTAATTTATTTTGGTTGGCTTGCTTGGTTTAAATAGTATACTTGTTTGGATTTGATTGTATTTTCTTTTAAATATTTAATTGTTAACATTGATTGGCAGAGTGTACATGGTGCACAAATTTTATGCATCGTGTATACAATGTCAATTTAATGTTTTGATTGGCATATGACAATAATTCTATTGGGAAATAGGATTTTGTTTTACTGTGGCAGATATGGAGAAGTGGTATTTGTATTTATGCATGTTTTACTTAACCCTTAAACATTTCTTTGTATATTGGTTCATCATGTGTATACAGTATATATATACAGAGGTGAACCCAGGTGATTTAGAACGGCGCTAAACAACAGTGATAGTGAAAAATAAGTGAGTATAAATTGTAAGGTGTAAAATAAATGATTCTCAACCTTCACTGGGAATATGTACAGATTCCCTTAAAAGCAGTAATGGTATCCAAGGTTTGAAGGGAGCGATGGTTCAGGAACACCCCAGAAAAAGATAATAGAAAATGATGGTGCAGCAAGTTCACACACTTCTGAATAAAGTAAAATCTTGGCTCGATCGAATTGCCTACTTACAACAGGTAAGTGAAAAAACAGCATGTACAGGGAACAAGGTAGATGGATGACTCAGGAAGGCTCTCAATCAGGTTGATGTTCATAGACAACAACAAGGAGAGACCATAGTGTAGACCAATAGACGAATTTATAAAGTTAAAATGCATAAGAAATGTACTCACAATATGTAGATAGGTAACAGGCACGTAAGGGTTTACTTGAGGCAGTAGAGAAACACCAGAACAGATGGTAAGCTTGCCGATCACTTCGAAATTCCCTCACTCGGGTCGCGATGGAAGGCGTCTGACATCACGTCCGGCCAAAGAGTGACAGCTTCCGGTAGAGCGGGGGAAGCAGTGAGCGACAAGACGGCACGGCAGACTCTTCACCTCTAAGTCTTCAGTCTGGAGCAGCTGCATAGAATGTTGAAAGCTCTACGCGTTTCGCTGAACTGACATCAGCTTCCACAGGAGCATAGTCACACCCCTAGTGGGTACACTCTATAAATAGTGTATATAATAAATTGTTTAATTAATTAAATCTAATAGCAATTTCACACAGGTTCTCTAAATTCAGAGTACATAACACTGTGGTCAAATAAACAGCGCACTAACAAACTCTATCTAGAGAAACTAGATAATCATACACTTGATGGTATATTGGAGAGAGATAGACTATTTATAATTACTACACTAGATCATATAATTGGGATAGAGACATGAATCAGATAGCTCGGTAGTGGGGGGGGGGAGAGAGAAATATAAATTAGTCATCACATAGTAAAGCATGACTCACTAAGAAGCATTTGTTATTCATAGTATAAAATTCCATTGGATATAAATGGAGGGGAGGGCAGAGTAGAGATATCTAGAAAGAGTAGAGATGAATATCAAAACTTAAAGGCTAATTTAGAAATGGTGCCAATTCAAAATCCGCATTTAAACCGTTTGGTATGAGAATATTGAGTCTGTGGATCCAATACATCTCTCGTTTGCTTAAATCTACATCTCTACTACGGCCTCTCCAATGTTGGGTTACATTTTCAATGGCGTGAATACCAGATCTTTAGGATTAGAATTATAGTAATTCGCAAAATATTTAGAACCACTGTTTATCAATATATCTCGTCTAATATTACTAAGATGTTTAATTATACGTGTTTTGATAGCTCTTTTCATTTTTCCCCACATATTGTAGCCCGCAGGGGCATTCTAAAACATAAATGACATATTCAGTGTAACAGTTCATATATTGTTTGATTGTAATGTCTTCATTTCGGTTATTTGATCTGAAATTCTTTTTGTCTGGTTGCTTATATTCGCAAGCCTTGCAAGTAGAGCAACCATAGAATCCCTCAAGCTTCTGAAACCACCCTTTATTTTTAGTGTCTATTTTTTTGAGTGCACTTGGAGCAATAATATTTTTTAGATTATTTGCTTTTTTAAACTTTTTTTTGTAGTATTTATAAATAGTCTATCTCTCTCCAATATACCATCAAGTGTATGATTATCTAGTTTCTCTAGATAGAGTTTGTTAGTGCGCCGTTTATTTGACCACAGTGTTATGTACTCTGAATTGAGAGAACCTGTGTGAAATTGCTATTAGATTTAATTAATTAAACAATTTATTAAATACACTATTTATAGAGTGTTCCCGCTAGGGTTGTGACTATGCTCCTGAGGAGGCTGACGTCAGTTCAGCGAAACGCGTAGAGCTTTCAAAATTCTATGCAGCTGCTCCAGACTGAAGACTTACAGTAGAGGTGAAGAGTCTGCCGTGCCGTCTTGTCGCTCACTGCTTCCCCCGCTCTACCGGAAGCTGTCACTCTTTGGCCGGACATGACATCAGACGCCTTCCATCGCGACCCGAGTGAGGGAATTTCGAAGTGATCGGCAAGCTTACCATCTGTTCCGGCGCTTCTCTACTGCCTCAAGTAAACCCTTACGTGCCTGTTACCTATATACATATTGTGAGTACATTTCTTATGCATTTTAACTTTATAAATTCGTCTATTGGTCTACACTATGGTCTCTCCTTGTTGTTTTCTATGAACATCAAGGGGTTAATTAATGAGAGCCTTCCTGAGTCATCCATCTACCTTGTTCCCTGTACATGCTGTTTTTTCACTTACCTGTTGTAAGTAGGCAATTCAATCGAGCCAAAATTTGACTTTATTCAGAAGTGTGTGAACTTGCTGCACCATCATTTTCTATTATCTTTTTCTGGGGTGTTTCTGAACCATCGCTCCCTTCAAACCTTGGATACCATTACTATATATACAGAGGTAACAGGAAGGGTTCACAGTTTTAGTGTTAGGACCTGCATTTTTGGTTTACCTTGACGTTGGTATGCAGGCTTACGATGCTTTGGCCAAAGGGTTTAACTAAAAAAACAAGTAATTACTATTATTATTCAAGTATTCAAACTTTATACTCATTACCATACTGCTGCGGCCAAGTTTATTCGAGCATTTGCCCGTTCTTGGCCGCAGCAGTAGCCTGGCGCGCGCCCGAGAGTGACGGGCGCGCGCCGAAGCAGCGGAAGAGCGCCCTCCGATCGGGGCGCTCTCCCTACCGCTGCCGGGTCCGCCGGGTCCCCCGGAAACCCCTGCCGCCGTCCCGCGATCGCGGGACACCAGGGCTCCCTCGGGGAGCCCTGGACGCGCGTGCAGGGGGCGCACGCTCCCGAAGAAGCATGACCGCGCGTCTATGACGCGCGGCACGCCGAGGGGCGGCCACTAGCAAGCCGGGAAATCTCCCGGCTTGCGGATCTGGCCGCAGTGCGATAAACTGTGTCGCCACTGTATATGTTTTGTCAATTTGATGTAGCATTGGGCACCCGTGTCTTCTGTTGTACGTATACGTTTGCCACGCTTAGTAGCACTCATTTTGGCATAAATATATATTCATGAAGTGGTGGATGTAGGAGTTTGAGCTATCTGGGAATGTGAAGAGTAGATGAAGTATAGGCGGTCACTGCGTGAATGGAACTCAGGCAAATCAATGAATTAAATTCAGCTTTATTAAACGATGGTGCTGTACATCACAGAGAGACCTCTGACGCGTTTCGTCCCGTCGTGGGACTTTATCACTCTTTGATAAAGTCCCACGACGGGACGAAACGCATCAGAGGTCTCTCTGTGATGTACAGCACCATCGTTTAATAAAGCTGGTTTTAATTCATTCCTTTGGCTGAGTTCCATTCACGCAGTGACCGCCTATACTTCATCTACTCTTTGCTATTCCTTGGCTGGAGCACGCAGACAATCCTATCTGCATTAGGAGCTGGGTCTCCCTTTCCACGTGAAGATACGGTGCCGCCCCCTGAGGTTGTAAGGAGCGCCAGTACACAGGACACGTCGGAGCCCTTCCCAGAATCAGCTGTTCAGTTCCTGCATTGACGTCACGCACAAGCGCAGCACTTACAGAGCTGGGACTGGCAAAGCAACGGAACGAGCAGTGAAGACACCAGGTCGGGTAAGGGCAGCAGGCTTTGGTATCCCGTGAGTATAGGAGAGGGGCTTCAACGGCTTCTCATCCGGTCTCTAACTATTCCCTACACACTAGCCCCCCACCCAGGTTATTAGTCTGTCTCCCGTTCTTGTATTATACTCTTTAGCTCTCACTCATTGCATTATCTGCAGCATCATATGGGAGAAAAAAGAACCCAGTCTTCCAGCACTCAATCACAAACAAATGTAGAATTGTAAATGTAAAATACTTTATTATTTACCAAGAATAAAAAAAAGGGTGTTAAAACGTAATTAAACGGTGTATTACAACAGCACGTGACTGTGTCCAATTGTAACCCACCTAGAGCTGGGTGGGTGGATGTAGTAATAAAATCCCTTATAGATATTCGGGATTTGGACTGCTATATGTTATAGCTTCCTAAAAAGTATAGGAGAGGAGCCTATAAAAACTCACCCAGAGGTATTGTCAATGTAGGTGTATCCGGGCATGTAGTGCACACTCAGATGATACACTTATGGTGCAATTGTATTATAGTATACTATGCAAGGTCAGACCGTATCCACCCCTATTGTGGGAATAAACTGCTTCCTGCGTGATATCTACAGCGTAATCGGCGCTAGGTCTATTGCGGATTCATATTGCGCCCACATAGTAAAGTAAAACACAGGCTTATAGGCAAATATTACTGTAGGTGAGGTATGTATTAGCATTCATCAGGTATATGATACAGATGCTGCGATGGCTCAAATCACTAGGCTCCTCCTCCCAGTCGCGCGGTCATCTGTAGTCCTGACACGAGGAGGGTTTCCTGCATCACTGACGTCACACGCCGAGTCGACAGCGTGTCTGTGAGCAGTGTACCTCCCCGTTGTGCTGGAAGGATTTGCAAGCTGCGGACGGCATTAGCGCGGAGTATCATCCACATTGCACCATGTGAGTGTATTTTAAAGCATTGTTTAAGTGTTTTAGCTCAATAAAGTAATTGCATACTACACCATATTGTGCCCATCTTATCTCACGTCGGTGGGGGTGTCGCAACGGATCTATCCCTGACGTCATCGAGGACTGTGATTGATCCCAATCAAGCTGTCTCCACACGGGGGTTCGTGAGAGGAACAGAGGAGAAGGGGAGCCACCACAGATTCTCTCCAATGAACATACAGATGTAACTTATGTGAGTAAGATTCTGTATTATCCTAGATAGGGATCTGATTGTAGAAATACGCTGCGCAATCAGGTGTGTCTGTCATCTATATTTCAGAAGGTGTATTCATCTACATCAAAGACACCGTCCCATCTGAAACATCTTTATCAAGCCCAACTACCATCTTGAAAGATCAGAGACTTCCTTTAAGGTCACGGTATCTTGGACTTATAGCGCTGGGGACTTTATATTTGTTTGTGCACTTTTGTTACCAGGTTTGGAATAGCCTGTTATTATTGTCACCAAGCTGCTTTCGCTATAGATTTTGTTCTCACATTGATGTATATAATGACACATATTGTTTAGCACATTATTGTTAGCACTTATTAATATTTTTAGTGTAGGTTAGCGCTTTTTGGAGGGGTTATTTTCTTTGTTTTGTTTATTAAGGACTAATTGTAGTATAATGTAATACAATAAATACATGTATGTCAAAAACGAATGTTCTGACTAGGAATTTATTATATGTATTTATTAATATATTTTATTTTAAAGCGAGGTTGGGGGCGGGACTAGGGGCGGGACTAGGTGGCGAGTAGATTTTTTGGGTGATTTGTCGAACACTGCACATATACATAAATATGCATATACATACACACACACGTGTGTGTATGTGTGTATATATATATATATACACAGTATACACAAACGCGACCAACAGCCGCAGGAAGAGTCGGGAGCAAGATGGCCGACACTGCTCCGTGAGGGAGGGTGAGGTGCCTGTGTCCTCCGGAGCTGACACCGGCTCAGGGGAACCCCGAGGAGAGGCATCAGCCGAAGAGATCTGCTCCAGAGATACGGGTTGAGTGACGTCATCAGCCCACCAACATTTAAAGCACCACTCACACTCAGGGTGTGTGTGTCTATGTGTGTGTGTGTGTGTGTGTGTGTGTGTGTGTGTGTGTGTGTGTGTGTGTGTGTGTGTGTGTGTGTGTGTGTGTGTGTGTGTGTGTGTGTGTGTGTGTGTGTGTGTGTGTAACACAAGTAGTCAGTCACCTACCCACCCAGTCAGTAACATACCAATGTCACCTACCTACCCACCCAGTCAGTCACCAAAAGTCAGTCAGTCACCTACTAATGTCACCTACCCACCCAGTCAGTCAGTCACCTACCTACCCAGTCAGTCACCTACCCACCCAGTCAGTAACCTACCAATGTCACCTACCTACCCACCCAGTCAGTCACCTACCCACCCAGTCAGTCACCTACCCACCCAGTCAGTCACCTACCCACCCAGTCAGTCACCTACCCACCCAGTCAGTCACCTACCCACCCAGTCAGTAACCTACCAATGTCACCTACCTACCCACCCAGTCAGTCACCTACCCACCCAGTCAGTCACCTACCCACCCAGTCAGTCACCTACCCACCCAGTCTGTCACCCACCCACCCACCCAGTCAGTCAGTCACCCACCCTGTCACCTACCCACCCAGTCAACCACCCAGTCACCTACCCACCCAGTCACCTACCCACCCAGTCAGTCACCTACCCACCCAGTCAGTCACCTACCCACCCAGTCAGTCATCTACCCACCCAGTCAGTCACCTACCCACACAGTCAGTCGGTCACCTACCCACCAGTCAGTCACCTACCCACCCAGTCAGTCACCTACCAATGTCACCTACCTACCCACCCAGTCATTCACCTACCCACCCAGTCAGTAATCTACCCACCCAGTCTGTCACCCACCCACCCAGTCACCCACCCAGTCAGTCACCCACCCACCCAGTCAGTCACCCACTCACCCAGTCACCCACTCACCCAGTCAGTCAGTCACCCACCCAGTCAGTCACCCACCCAGTCAATCAGTCACCCACCCAGTCAGTCACCCACCCAGTCAGTCACCCACCCAGTCAGTAAGTCACCCACCCAGTCAGTCACCCACCCAGTCAGTCAGTCACCCACCCAGTCAGTCAGTCACCCACCCAGTCAGTAAGTCACCTACCCACCCAGTCAGTCACCCACCCAGTCAGTCACCCACCCACCCAGTCAGTCACCCACCAAGTCAGTCACCCACCCAGTCAATCAGTCAGTCACCCACCCAGTCAGTCAGTCACTCACCCACCCACCCAGTCACCCACCCAGTCAGTCACCCACCTAGTCAGTCACCCACCCACCAATCAGTCACCCACCCAGTCAGTCAGTCAGTCACCCACCCAGTCAGTCACCCACCCAGTCAGTCAGTCAGTCACCCAGTCAGTCAGTCACCCACCCAGTCAATCAGTCACCCAGTCAGTCAGTCACCCACCCAGTCAGTCAGGCCCCCACCCAGTCAGTCAGTGACACCCACCCAGTCACCCACCCAGTCAGTAAGTCACCTACCCACCCAGTCAGTCACCCACCCAGTCAGTTACCCACCCAGTCAGTAAGTCACCTACCCACCCAGTCAGTCACCCACCCAGTCAGTCACCCACCCACCCAGTCGGTCACCCAACAAGTCAGTAAGTCAGTCACCCACCCAGTCAGTCAGTCACCCACCCACCCACCCAGTCAGTCACCCACCCACCCAGTCAGTCACCCACCCACCCAGTCAGTCAGTCACCCAGTCAGTCACCCACCCAGTCAGTCACCCACCCAGTCAGTAAGTCAGTCACCCACCCAGTCAGTCAGTCACCCACCAGCCCAGTCAGTCACCCACCAAGTCAGTCACCCACCCACCCAGTCAGTCACCCACCCACCCAGTTAGTCACCCACCCACCCAGTCAGTCACCCAGTCAGTCACCCACCCAGTCAGTCACCCACCCAGTCAGTCACCCACCCAGTCTGTCAGTCAGTCAACCAGTCAGTCACCCACCCTCTCTCTCTCTCTGTGTATCACCCACCCTCTGTGTGTGTGTGTGTGTGTGTCACCAACCCTCTCTCCCCTCTGTGTTTCCCCGCTCTCTCTCCCACACTCTCTCTCTCCCACACTTTCTCTCTCTCTCTCCCACGCTCACTCTCTCTCTCCCACGTGCTGTCTCTCTCCCACGCTCTCTCTCTCTCTCCCACGCTCTCTCTTGCTCTCTCCCACTCTCTCTCTCTCTCTCTCCCACATTCTCGATCTGGATATCTTATTTACCCTATATATCTTAACTGCCCTATACTACACCGAAATAACCTGTACTGCTTTCTTCCAGATCTGACTCAAGCTTCACACGGGAGACAACGGAATCCCCCCTAACCCAGAAGACAGGTAGGGAACACATCCCCTCCAATGTATAACATTATGGGAATGAGGGTATCTGGACATTGAGGGACTGCGGATCAGGTAAGATCCCAGGCGGGATTGCTGCTTTAGATATTGTGAAGCGGGGACGTCCAGACACTGGTTAAGGGGTTCAGGAAACTAGTCATTAACACCTGGCTTTTATTTCTAGATCTGACATTTACTTACACACACACACACACACACACACACACACACACACACACACACACACACACACACACACACACACACACACACACACACACACACACACACACACACACACACACACACACACACACACACACACACACGTAACAAGGACTAATTGTAGTATAATGTAATACAATAAATACATGTATGTCAAAAACGAATGTTCTGAATAGGAATTTATTATATGTATTTATTAATATATTTTATTTTAAAGCGGGGTTGGGGGCGGGACTAGGGTTGGGGGTGGGACTAGGGGCGGGACTAGGTGGCGAGTAGATTTTTTGTTGGGTGAGTAGATTTTTGGGTGATTTGTCGAACACTGCACATATACATAAATATGCATATACACTGATATATACATATACACGTGTGTGTATGTGTATATATATATATATATACTGTATATATAAAAAGATCACTTGTGAGCACATTCACATGTCCAAGGCAGGTCTGCAACCCTGCCTTTCACCATTATCTCCTTGCCCGATCCCATGTGCTGCCCCGCTCCTTGCCCGCTCCCATGTGCTGCCCCGCTCCTTGCCTGCTCCCATTGTGCTGCCCAGCACCTTGCCCGCTCCCATGTGCTGCCCCGCTCCTTGCCCGCTCCCATGTGTGTCTCACTCCCGTGCTTGCCCCGCTCCCATGCCTGCACGGGGTGGGGAGGCTGGAGAGCCGAGTCTTGGTGCTTCCCCCTACTCCACTGTGTGTGGAAGGGGCTTCCCCTGTCCACCTCCACAAACGCGACCAACAGCCGCAGGAAGAGTCGGGAGCAAGATGGCCAACACTGCTCCGTGAGGGAGGGTGAGGTGCCTGTGTTCCTCCGGAGCTGACACCGGCTCAGGGGAACCCCGAGGAGAGGCATCAGCCGAAGAGATCTGCTCCGGAGATACGGGTTGAGTGACGTCATTTAAAGCACCACTCACACTCAGGGTGTGTGAGTGTGTGTGTGTGTGTGTGTGTGTGTGTGTATGTGTGTGTGTACCACAAGTAGTCAGTCACCTACCTAGCCAGTCAGTCAGTCACCTACCCAGTCAGTCAGTCACCTACCTACCCAGTCAGTCACCTACCAATGTCACCTACCTACCCACCCAGTCAGTCACCTACCCACCCAGTCAGTCACCTACCCACCCAGTCAGTCACCTACCCACCCAGTCAGTCACCCACCCAGTCAGTCACCCAGTCAGTCACCCACCCAGTCACCTACCCACCCAGTCACCTACCCACCTAGTCAGTCACCTACCTACCCAGTCAGTCACCTACCCACCCAGTCAGTCACCTACCCACCCAGTCAGTCACCTACCAATGTCACCTACCTACCCACTCAGTCAGTCACCTACCCACCCAGTCAGTCACCTACCCACCCAGTCAGTCACCTACCCACCCAGTCAGTCACCTACCCACCCAGTCTGTCACCCACCCACCCAGTCAGTCAGTCACCCACCCAGTCACCTACCCACCCAGTCAACCACACAGTCACCTACCCACCCAGTCAGTCACCTACCCACCCAGTCAGTCACCTACCCACCCAGTCAGTCACCTACCCACCCAATCAGTCAGTCACCTACCCACCAGTCAGTCACCTACCCACCCAGTCAGTCACCTACCAATGTCACCTACCTACCCACCCAGTCAGTCACCTACCCACCCTGT
The DNA here is from genome assembly GCF_040206685.1 of Ascaphus truei. Classification (NCBI taxonomy): domain Eukaryota; kingdom Metazoa; phylum Chordata; class Amphibia; order Anura; family Ascaphidae; genus Ascaphus; species Ascaphus truei. The sequence continues at coordinate 94,005,474 of NC_134484.1, read as the reverse complement.
CAGTAACCTACCCACCCAGTCTGTCACCCACCCAGTCAGTCACCCACCCACCCAGCCAGTCACCCACTCACCCAGTCACCCACCCAGTCAGTCACCCACCAAGTCAGTCAGTCAGTCACCCACCCAGTCAGTCAGTCACCCAGTTAGTCAGTCACCCAGTCAGTCAGTCACCCACCCAGTCAGTCACCCACCCAGTCAATCAGTCACCCACCCACCCAGTCAGTCAGTCACCCACCCACCCAGTCAGTCCCCCACCCACCCAGTCAGTCACCCACCCAGTCAGTCACCCACCCAGTCAGTCACCCACCCAGTCAGTCACCCACCCAGTCACCCACCCAGTCAGTCATGCACCCAGTCAGTCACCCACCAAGTCAGTCACCCACCCAGTCAGTCACCCACCCAGTCAGTCACCCACCCAGTCAGTCAGTCACCCACCCACCCATGGTAAACAACTGGAACACTTATTAGCACACTTCAATGGTACAGCAACAGCAGAACTTAGGGCCTTCACCCTCAGGATGTCACTGGACCTTGCACTCCCGGCCTAGGGCACCAGAAGCAGTCCTAGCTCTTCCCTTACTCCCTGGTGGAGTAAGGGGAATAGTCTCCCTCCACTCCCCTAAGGAAGGGTCTCAGATTGGCAGAGCCCTGCACAATTGTTATAGGTAGAATAGCTTCTCTCAAGATAGAGGCAACACACTAAATAAGGAAGTGCAGCGCATTAACTACAGGCAAAGCAAGAACCAGCCCTGTGCCCCTGATTGGACACAAGGCCTGATTGCACCGCCTTCTCTGTGACTCACTGAGGCTACATAGAAGTGGGGAGAACCCATGATTACTCCTGGAAAGCCTGCTTTTACTAGGGCTTACTGCCAGGAGGAGGGCAGACTGCTAGCCCAAAACCAGCCAGGGCTACACAACTTTAATAAAGTTTTCATTTTTCTATGACCTGGCTTTCTGTTGCTGTGCGCTGGATACGTTACTCTTTTTTTGGATATCTCTGGACCCTGGTACGGCTGCATGCCTGAAGATCCTCGTGGGTGAAGATATGTGAGTTATAACCTATTGCTTTATTGAGTGGGCTATCCCAATGAGGAAAGGGGAGGGGTATTTCATACTCTATCCTCTACCTTTAGAGAATATATTGCCTTCACTACATGCTTGGGTATTACTGGATTCATTGGAGTATCATTCATAGACCCCACAAATGGTTTTCTTCTTTGATTATGCATTGGAAAAAGAAACATATGATTGAGACCTAGCACTTGAGCACCTATTCACTTTTTCTATACATCTCTATTCTGTGCAGCCTGGCTCAGCAATAACTGTCTGGTTTCTTGTTGCTGTGCAGTTGCGTCTTGCTGCAGTCATTATTTTCTTATTGCGTTGCATTTGTGTGCACCAAGGCCTTCACCAAGTCCTCCATTATCTCCCCTCAACCACCATATGTGACAAAGCTTTCACCTTATCCCTTCCCTGAACTTCGCTCAGGCGTAAAGGAATCAGTGAAGGCAGAGTATGTACAGTAGATTTTCATGATGTTAATTTAAAGTACCGGTTCCTGTCCTTAGTTGACAGAAATAGGGCACTGGCTCTTTAAATTAACTAACAACCCCACAAAATAAAAACCTAGCTCCCATGTGAGCTCAAACAAACCTACTGGCTGATTATTACTCACTAGTTCAGGATTTAAATGAATCAATATCCAAGTAACTCTACCTTGGAGCTAGAGTCCCATAACATAAAGTACCCTGTTTTAAGAACTTCCTGTGTGCAGGCTTTTCACCCAGTTGAAAACCATTTACTCCCTGTCTGCAGTCTTGTTTCCATAGTCTCTCTCTCTGTGTTTAGTGCAAAAGCAGGTCTTTTAAACAGAGCCTAACTCAGGTGCCGCCAAGTAATCAAGGCTAGAAGGATTTACCCTTCCACTGCTGTAACCAGGGAAAAGAACTTTAGACATCCTCCTATAGAGATATGTTATTGTCCAAGAAATTATATACTGTCCCGGCACAGCTTAGTCTAACAAAAGACGGGAGCTGGCCGGGCACGTGACGGGCATGTCGCCGAAAGTTGCGTGCGCGCTCCCCGCACGTTCCCCCGACTTTCCCGCGGCTCAATAGAAAGCGGTTCGCGGCGGGGTACTGACGCGTGGCGCCCGCGTTTTTTTTAACCGCGGTGACGGCCGCATTAGAATAAACAGTGTCGCCACTGTACCTTCTAAATAAATTATATCATATGCTGGTTTAAACATATACATGTGTCATCACCAAAATTGTGGAATTCGGCAAAAGAGGATACCATTGAAATATTTCCTTTCATCATGACATTGACTAATATCCTGTTTGTTAAGAAAGGAGTGATATCCGGAGGGACTATGCAAATATGACACTTTTCTCATTTTTCACAAAACAGGTTTTGCATATTAGTAATAAAACTGATTCATCAGCCAGAATATTGCAAGAACTACACCAGATGTCTGAATCCTAGGGAACAGATGCATGAACATAGCTGATATTCTTCCCTGAAGGACTTGAGCTAATACCATATGTACCCAACACAAGGTGGTTTGCCACTTTCTTTCTTGATTTGATCATAATTGTCTTCATATAATTTTTTGTTTGCTGCAACATTAATGGATATTTCTGTAAATCATAAATAAAAACGTTTCTTACATGTGTATATTAAAAATAAACATTACATATTCAAGAACATTTTTCCTTCAGTCCATTCGGCAGCACTATAGAATTATAGACTCCTGAGGTACAGATGCAGCACTGTGGTTGGTTGCGCTGCCACTCCTAAATCCGCTGCGGTACTGTATTTTTTCCATCTGTACTCGTGGTCTCAGTAAGGAGACTTAATGGCCCATCGGGATTAACTCAGCGGGGATCGCTGCATCTGCATGGGACTCCCGCTGTGTGAAACCTACCGAGCCGCACCTATCTGTAAGAGACGCGCACTAAGAGTGAAACTGGCTCAGTCACGCTCCTTGTGCGCCTCTAACAGGCGATCGCACAGCTTTTATTTAATTTGAATAACACAGTATTGAAGCAGGTAGAGTGATTCAGTCTCACTCTTAGTGCATGTCCCTTACAGACAGATGCAGACCAGTAGGATTCACACAGTACGAGTCCAATTAAGACGCAGGGACCCCCGCTGTGTTAATACCGATGGGTCATTACCTAGACCAGGGGTGAGCAAACTTTTTATGCCGAGCCCCCCTTTTTATCCATGAAATTTCTTGGGCCCCCCCTGCCTGATGTAATCAAAATCACATGAAAAAAAAACCTTTAGTAAACGGTATACAATGTAAATACAAATATGTTTAAGGCCGCGCGTATAGTGCCCGCGACGGAGACGTGTGATGTCATCCGTCGCGCTAGCGAAAGTTGTATTTCGCTTTGTGGCAGCCAGGCCATTGATTGGTTCAGGGGCTGTCACATGAGGCGACAGCCCCTGAAAAATCAAATATTGCAGGCTTCAAAAAATCGCGTCGCCCCGTTGTGCTTACTATAAGCACACGCGGCGGCGACAATGCATTTGTTTTCGGATGACGTCGCGTCGCCGGCACTATAAGCGCAGTCTAAATACTTACATACTTCAACAGCTCGCTCTTGCAAAATTAGGCTGCGTCCACGCTGCCGCTGAGAGCGGTGACATCACCAACTCTCCAAGCATGAGCACAGGGTGTCCTGCATAATTTTGCAAGTACGAACGGGGAAGTGTTTTCATTATTTCTATACATTCATAGTATGATTGATATAGTGGCAGCCTACCCTTTCACTTGCAGAGGATCGCAGCGAAGCAGGTTGCCAGCGGAGGAGAGCAGGAACACAGGAGGACAGCGGAGGAGAGCAGGGCAGACACCAGAAGGAGGGGCGTTTGACATCACAGTGCTCGCGCATGCTCCTCTCCTCATACCTCCGAATCACGTGGCCGTCACCTGCACTATCCTGTTCTGCTGCCCGCGCACATCTTCGGCTGCCCGCCCGCGCACATCTTCTTGGCCACCAGAGCACATCTTTTTCGCCTGCTCACCCAGGTTTTGCCGCACGCGTCCCGCCTAAATAATCTTGTGCCCGGGGCACCCCCCTTCCCCCAGCTTGTGCACCGCTGCATTTAATCACAACACCCACACACACATAATCACAACACACACACAATCAGCACACATACTCAATCACCACACACACAAACACACATACTCAATCACCACACACACACTCAACACCCCCCCACACACACACTCAACACCCCCCCCATAGACACACACACTCAACCCCCCACACACACTCAACCCCCCCCACACACACACTCAACCCCCCCACACACACACTCAACCCCCCTCCCCACACACACACAACCCCCCCCCCACACACACACAACCCCCCCCCACACACACACACTCACACAACCCCCCACACATACACACACACACCCTAGACCAGGGGTGCGCAAAGTGGGGATGCAGCTACAGAGGTCCCGCGCTCTCCCCCAAGGCATTTAAATTAAATGCCGGGAATACCGTGCAAGGCCTCTGCAACTTCTCCTATTTTATCTTCGGTGGCACGTCACCATGGTAACCGGCATCTAATGATGCTGGTGGTCACGGGGTCATTTGACACCAGAGTCGAGGAGGAGTGGGGGCATGAGCCGGGAGGTAAGCAGGCAGGGGGGGCGCAGGTTAAAAACTTTGCGCACCCCTGACCTAGACAGTGTGCCGCAGACAGTTAAGGCATTGCACATGGTTGACCAGCCCATTCTCGCAGCAGAGCAACTAACTATAGCACTACTGTACATCGGTAGGACAGGAAGGAACCTCTTAGTAGTACATGGTTAGGCCACAAGGTTCCCTTAAACATAAACAGTTTTTTTGAAACCACAACTACATGGGAAGGTAAAACTAGGTGCTGACTGAAGGAAAATACATTTTCGGTATGCCACATTTTCCCTTTACTCCCCATACATTGGGCAACACCATTAGATTTATACAGCAATAGCAAGGGAAAGAGAAGAGACACAGGAAAACGATTTAAATCTGTTACACCATGCAGGACTTTCCTGCTGAAAAGCTGAAAGCTGCTTCTTGGGATGTCTGTATATCCTATTTGTAATGCCTTGTGAAAGTATGTATGTTTTTCCATGTACAGTAGCTGCCTTGCAAATCTGCTCTGCTGACTCCTGCACTTTCAGAGATCAGGATGTCGCTACTGCTCTTGTAAAGTGAGCTTTTGAAATCTGCATGTTGGATTTTTGGTACACTATCACTATTGTTTGAATAATACATCTTGCGATAAACCTCTTTGAAGCTTTCTCTCATTTGTTTTTCAGCATAAACAGGATGAGTATGCTATCTAACTTCGTAAATTCCTGTGTCCTTCCAAGGTGTTCCACTAAAAACTTCCTCACATCCAATGAGTGCATGTGGACACAGTGAAGGCAGAATAATCTCCTGATTTGTATGGAAGAACGATGTCACCTTTGGATGGAACTGAGGAATTGTCCTCCGTAGGACCTTATCTTCATGAAATGCCAGATACGATTATTTTGCTGAGAGGGCCTGTAGTTGTCTGTTAGAGGCTTTTAATGTATGTGTCTTACAAGGGTTCCAGTCCAACTCCTGTTAAGATTCTGAGTAACGCTGCTTGGTGGTGAACTCTGGTCTCTTTCACTCCCAGCCAGAGTTATGCCGGTCTGTCACCGGGGCTGCTGTTGCCTGGTATTATCCTGTCCTCTACCTTTAGCCAGCCCTATATAAGACCTTTCCTTCCTGTTTCTTGTTGCCTGTTTGCCGAGGTGTTTTCACAATACTCAAGCTTGCTGCCACATTGTTGCTGTTACTTTCTATTTGCTGTTACTAGACCGTGCTCGGACTTTACTACTCATCTCTCTCCAGCCCTGACGTCTGCAGAGGCCTTATTACCGACCATTGATACCTGCTTGCTGCCAGCCATGACCTTTACCGGTTTACTGACCATCGCCACCTGCTTGCCGTGAGCCCAGACCTCTGCCTGTTTACTAACCAACGTTACCCACCTGCTAGCCTGTTTCAGCCACTGAACTCCAGCCCCACAGTTGCTCCCCATGACAGAATAAACAGGACCGTTTATGAAGCCTGTTGGATTCTGCTTTAGCTCATCAAGTACACAAGCCATGGTACACATTATTACAGGCCTACAGCACCAGCTGGGGCATAATACTTTCTTGGCTTGCCAATGCAGAAACTCAACTGCAGGAACTATGTGCTTACCCTTTTACTCCCTAGAGCAGAACTCTGGCTTGCAAGACCAAGTTTTGCGTATACATAGTCTGATTATTCGTACAGAGGCCCAGGCGCAGAACCTACGTGTTTCCCAGCCAGTGACACCCACCCAGCCAGTGTGCCATCTGCCTCTTCCAGAGACATTCAGGAGTGACCGGCACCAGTTCAGAGGATTCCTAAACCAGTGCAGACTTGATTTTCAGATGATTATACTACTGACCTGGCTAAAATATGACTGTTTCCTTATTAAAGGATGAAGCCCTCTCCTGGGTATCCCCTCTTCTGGAGCAAGACAGTCCTTTATTAAGGAACCTGCAAAACTTCCTGGATGGTGTAAGCCTTGTGTTTGATGACTCTAATCATTACACCAGGGCAGAAGCAATACTGATTAACCTCCTCCAGAGTAGACTGTCCAATTGAATTGCTGCCAGGTGCAGCCACTCCTTTTGGGAAAATGTGTTCCCTTTCTGAAACTGAGCTACAAGTCCTGCGAGAGTACTTACAGATGAACCTCACTAAAGGTTTCATCCGATCCTCTTCTTCTCCTGCTGGGGTCGCTCTATTCTTTGTTGGGAAAAAGATGTATCCCGATCATTGTTTCCTGCTTGCTGCCAGCCCTGACCTCTCTCCCAGTTTAACAAACCATTGACACCCACCTGCTAGCCTGTTTTAGCCTGACCAGCCCTGCAGTTAATCCCCATTACACGTAGGCTGCCCCTGGGTCTTCCTTTAGCAAAGATGGCCCGGTTGCCATCTGTACATTTGTTGACTTAAATCTGTCAAAAGTCCGCTGCATTGCAGACTGAAGCAATTTTAGAAAACTTTGAGTCTGATTTGACTCTCTTCCATTGCTGCTTTATGCAAGCATTGCACAACCTCTTATTGTATTTTTCAGACAGCAGTTGTTCACACCCTGAGTCAGTCAGGTGTTTGGTCTTTGCAATTGCCTTCTTAGGTTGGATATCACCTGTGATGGATTCTCAGGAAGCCTCAGTCCCTGTATTATGGGGGGCAGACTTACTGCACCGACACACTTTATTCGAGCAAATACCCGGTATGTACCTGGCAGATACCTGGAATGCGCCGCTCCTCACCTCTGACAAGCCCCGTTGCATTTGCCTTCCCAGCCTGGGTTCATGCCTGGCTGATGGGCGGCTAATCTGTTAAATGATAATGATTAGGATTTAATAGGCTGCAATGCTTCGCGTGTCTACCAGATGGCATAAATTTATGAATTGTAATGCAGTATATATATATGTACTGTGCAGTATTGCAGCCAACGGGAATAAAATGCTTCAATCCCTGCCGGAAAATAACTCAATGCACTCGGGCAGAAAACAGTCACAAACCTCAATACACCCGGGTATACCCGAATTCGTGGGACTAGCCGAGCTCGAATAAAGTGTGTCGCCAGTGTATGTCGGATACATAATTAGCATAAAGAAACAGCAAATCCTCTATATTATATAACGGAATGGGAAAATATATGGCATGCTATGGGCATGAGTTCTATATGCACAACCTTGAAGGAAAACTCAAACAAACTGTTGTTCCGGTGGTACCTGACCCCGGTCTGGGTACACATGATTAAGCCCTCTGTATCCCCTCAATGCTTTTGGGGCAGTGGCCAAAATGGCTCCCTCTCACACACGTGGTGGTCGTGCCCACTGATCATGCCAGTTTGGAGACAAATATGCACCCTAATTAGTTCACTTCTAGATGAACATGTCGCTCATGACCCGTGGTTTGCCCTGCTCGGTAGGCCTCCGCCTTACCTACCTCAAATGGCAGTCAAACTGCAAACCAGATCCTCCTGCCAACGAGGTGTATGATAGCAGCCCTCTCGAGGCAAAAGACAGTACCTGACATCAACGTTATCAAGCGCAAGGTGTGGTATGTGCTATCCATGGAACAAATCACAGCCTTCTTAAGTGGCAATACCCAGAAGTTTTCAGTAAAATGGAGGCCATGGCTGATTGCTGAAGGAGGGACAGGACCAGGCTCCGGCGTAGCCCTTATGCTGTTATAATTAGCAGCAGTGGGTCTGGGTCCACATGTTCTTTGGGTTCTGTGAGGATTGTGATGGGTGGTTCTTGGTGGAATCGGAATTGAGAATACAAGCCCCCCCTCTCCCTCCCTTCCACTCTCTCCCAGTGTTGTTGCTCTCCCCCCTCCCCCACTACATAATATCAATTACCTGTATGCAATTTTAATGTATAAAGATGACTATTGGATTAATCCCCTTGTCTCCCCCTTTTCTTTTCTGTACCCCACTGTCATGATAGCTTGTGCAGGGTTATAATATACACCAAAATCACTGGGTTGAATTGAATGCGACTGTGATATGATAAAGAAAGTTTATTCCTTCAGGGAAGGTGAACACAAGGATTGTACAAATAACACACAGAATATATACACTTACTTAGGGAATGGAGCAATGAAGTAATCAGGATCTGGATTAGCAATTCATCAAGGCATCAGAAATCAGTTAGATGTAGTCACGAACAACATAAACAACATTGGGCATAGGGCTTACACTCGTTTATATGGGATTTAAGCCCTATAACCTAACATTGGGTGTCAGGTATTGGTTAACAATTACCTGCATCCAATTACCTTGTGCCAGCTAATGTGGGAAGCACTTTGGTACCTGCCTCCAGGTAACTGGCACATGCGCATAACCCCTTAGTCAGGCTCCCATTTTCCTAGCCCCACACCAAAGAGTTGGCATCGCCAAGTCTGCCAGATGGGGATCTGGGCCGGGGAAACCTGACTAAAGGTGTGAATTATAGCACTTTCTGTGAAAGGCTATGTCCTGCGTTTTCTACATCCTGTATATACAAACCGGGGGGATGAGCCTTTGATCAGTGTCCTTAGTGTAGACGCACTGTCGCCCCCTGACCATTAACATACCGTATGGGTGAGGGATTTTCGCGGGCTTTCTACCAGGCATAAAATACAGTAATGGTACAATATTTTATAAAAAGCAAAATATTCCGTTTGGTTGGTCCGAGCAGGCTAAAACTTGCCAGACCCTCATGCCGGAGGGGACCCTACATGGTGGCCAAGTTTCAGCCTGCTGCGACCCGCCAAACCGGAGTTACAGTAATACATTTCAAAACAACATCTATCAGAAACTGCATTTCTCCCCCATTGAAGTCAATGGTAGAATCATCTTTTAAACTGTTACCCATACTCCGTCTTGTTGATCGGAGAGGGCTGGAAATTGCCATGCAATTATGCCGGAGCAGTGACTACATGGTGGCCAAATCCCAGCCCTCTATTCCTTACAGAACCGGAGTTATGGGTTTACACTTTTCAAATTTTCTGACTTTTTTTGTGTTTTAAAGCCACACGGTTTCCTCCGCCATTGCGATCAATGGGGCGACCCTCGCAGCGGCCACGACCCTTTCCTGGGGCCATTGCCCATCGTACCCTGTTGGGGTCGAGTAAGGGGGTCCCCCTGAGCTAGGGGCAAAAAGAATTAACCCGCTACCTGCTCTAGGGCTGGAGATCCAAACGAAGGAGAGATGGAGCACAGCTGGAAACAAAATGAACTACTAGGAGAGTGGGACCCAGATAAAAAAAGTTAATTTATTGGATCAGTGCAAAAATACAAAAAACGGAGCCCTCAGGCCCCCACCAACGCGTTTCGAGCCGGTGGCTCTTTCTCAAGGTCTGGACTGTCTGGGACCTCCAGGGACACAATTTATATGCGTATAGTCTTGGGCTATTTAGCCAGTGGTTCATGTTGGAGCACCATACAGTTTCTTGTGACTAGGGCTGGAGAAATTTTTTTAATATAAATGAACTGGGCCGTGACCAAGTTACCACGCCAATTGAGTGATCAAAAGCTCTTTATTGAAATTGTATCCGCTTTCAGGGTTTGCGGTTTGGCCGGCTGCCAGCTCGTTCCTGGAGGTCGGACTCGAGGAATTCCGATTGAAATACATTACTCCATGCATTACAATGGCGGCGTTCCGCTTGTCCTCTCGGGCGCCACCTGCTGGTCTTTTCTGAAAATTGGCCGAAACCACGGAAATCTCCATTGCCTTGCATGGAGCTCCAATGGCAGCCTATGGGATGGGCTGCAAAAGGGGGTAGAAAAGGCGGGAAGGGGAAAAAAGGGCCATAAACCTGTTAATGCAATTCACCCTTTCCCTACCGACTTGATCCCAGTGTATGTGTTGGGTGCACACACTATAAGGGGAAAAATACATATAACCAGGGGAGACACAACTTGCAATGAGGCAGGGGAATAAAGACACTATTAAACATTATAACAGTTAACCCCTCGCCTCCCATACGATGGTGGGGGTGGCCCTGTGGGGTGTAACCCCTTTATTACTGAGCCCACCCCCATCTCCATCTCTACACCCACTAAATTTGAAAGAGCTTATAAAAGGCACTAACATTTGCCCGTGCCTCCGAGTTTGGTCAAAATTGGTGAGTAACAATAACGTGCAAAAGTACATAATTGTCTTAAGATGTGTCTCTATTTTGAAACAATGTCCTACGGCCTAAAAACCTGGGTTCTCTCAAAAACACCAATAGAACAAAACTTGTCGTAGGTTCTCTTGGGCGCAGGGTGTCGATCCAGATAATATGTGAAAAGAAAAAGAAAAGAACATGTACTGTAGCACATGTACCCCCACCCTCTAGGAGATACTGCTTCAGCTACAGGTGTTTTGTGGTGAATAGTGAATTGGTACCCTAAAGCTCAGCGCTGTGTCCATTAATTTTGTGATTACAATGTAAGTGATAATAAATCTACTTGTGATTAGATATAAGCTGCCATGGGGTCCCTGCCTAACAAATAACTCACAAACTTGTTTAGCAGACAATAATACAAAAATGCAGTGACCCGGCGCTAGAAGTGACAACAATACCCCAGTCCAATGATATGTCCATATAGATTGGGAAAGTTCTCTTAATGTTCCAATTGAAAACGAAGTGATGGTTCAGTTGCTAGCTGGTGCTTCAAAATTCCTCCTGCAGTATAATGGACAAAGGGAAAGAAACCATTGCGCAGCCACAAGTACCAACAGACGACTCCAAAAAGGGCTTAAAAGTAATAAATTTACAAAAGTATTGTCTATGTTCATTTGAGAGAATCTGTGCTTTTACCAACTTCTTCTCCTGGACCTCACGAATCCCCCGTGTTGTCAATCATACATCAGCTCACTCTCCTGTTAACTCACAGCCTGATCACTCAAGTGATCTCCGTGGGTTCCCGGAAATGAAATGACATAGGAGATGATGGTGCAGATTGCTAAAAACTTTAATGACGTTAAAAACAGTAAAAAACAGCCAAAGACTTACTCACATAAACCGTGCTGTTACAGAACAACTGACAACGTGCCGTCCGCAGCTGGTTAAGGTGAGGATAGTGAACACTGGGCTGATCGCGCTCTCACTGCTCTCAGTTCCAGAGACTACCGCCTGTCTTCGCGCAACACACTGACGTCACACGATGGCGCCCCCTCCACTCTCCTTGCTACCGGACACCTCAGCAGCTTGTTAAGGTAAGGGGTAGTACAATATGGGCTGATCGCGCTCTCACTGCTCTCAGTTCCAGAGACCGCCGCCTGTCTCCGCGCAACACACTGACATCACGCGATGGCGCCCCCTCCACTCTCCTTGCTACCGGACACTTCAGTCTCAACACCTCCCTCTCCAAACGCGTTTCGTGACTCAAAGTGGTCACTTCATCAGTGGTGAGGGGGAGTTCCTAACTACTGGTGTATTTATACCATTGAGGGCGACACCCACCCCCCTGGGACCAATTGGCAATTAATACAATAAAAATGAAATGAAATACACCCATAATTTGCAACACGATTATTGCCACTAGGGAGACAAGCCCTGGGATTAAGTGGCAGTGTATCAGGCATGAATAGGTGATAATACTATATTCCAACTAATAAAAAATATATAATATAAACAATTGGATTATTGATACTCAAATTCTTAACTAGATGTATGTTAATACATGTTGATGAATGTAAATGAACACAGACAAGTAAATCTGTCGAGGACAGAGATCGCTCAATCTGCCAAAAAAGAGGCCAGATCAAAATCTATATTTAGGCCATGGGGTGACAGGGTCCTCAAAGTATAAATCCAAAAGGTCTCCCTTTTGGATAAATAATTGAGTCTGTCACCCCCTCTCCAATTGGCTTTTGGGCACTCTATGCCCCTACAGATAAGTCCCTCTGGGTTCTGGTTGTGTTTGATTTTGAAGTGGTTGGAGACACTGTGTGTCTCCAAACCTCTTTTTATATTGTATACATGTTCTGCCAGCCTACGTTGCAGCACTCTCCCAGTCCTCCCCAAGTATTGTAGTCCGCAGGGGCATTCCAATAAATATACACAATATCTACTTTTGCAACTAATGAATGTGTCTATGTTATAGCTGTTACCTGTCACAACTGATTGGAATTTACTGCTCTTAATACTATAGGAACACCCTATACATTTGCCACACGTGAAATAGCCCTTTAATTGGCTAGCCACATTGTGGTTTGATGTTTAGGCCCACTGAGGGGGCAACTAGGTGCTATCTTATTTTTTAAATTTTGGGCACGTTTGTAAACAATTTGAGGATGTTTAGGTAAAAAAGTGTTTAAAATTGGATCTCTAAGAAGAATCCCCCAATGTTTACTAATGATTTTCTTTATTTCGGGGGCCATACTGTTTTATTTAGTAATAAACGGGATAAATTCTCCTTGATTATTTATTTTAGTTTTTTGAGGGTTAATGAGAGATAACCTATCAACATCTTTGACGGTGCGCAGGGCTTTATTGACTTTATCCCTATTGTAATCTCTCTCGATGAATTTGTCTCTGAGAGAATTTAACTGGTCTATACAAACATGATCCTGGGAGCAATTTCTTTTGATTCTTAGGGCCTGCCCTTGGGGGATATTTTGTATCCACTTTGGGTGGTGATGGCTTGAAGCCAAAAGGTACGTGTTTGCATCCACCTCTTTATGGTATGTTTTGGTGTGTACCAAGTTATTTTCCATTGCCTTGCATGGAGCTCCAATGGCAGCCTATGGGATGGGCTGTAAAAGGGGTAGAAAAAGCGGGAAGGGGAACAAAGGGCCATAAACATGGTAATGCAATTCACCCTTTCCCTCCCGACTTGATCCCAGTGTATGTGTTGGGTGCACACACTATAAGGGGAAAAATACATATAACCAGGGGAGACACAGTTTGCAATGAGGCAGGGGAATAAAGACACTATTAAACATTATACCATTTTACCCCTCGCCTCCCATACGATGGTGGGGGTGGCCCTGTGGGGTGTAACCCCTTTATTACTGGGCCCACCCCCCTCTCCATCGCTACACCCACTAAATTTGAAAGAGCTTATAAACGGCACTAACATTTGCCCGTGCCTCCGAGTTGGGTCAAAATTGGTGAGTAAGTGTGGACGGACGTTCACAGAGGTACGCAATTAGGAGGCTTTATAACGTGAAATTATAATAGGCTTTATTGTGCCTGTTCCTTTTCATCAGGAAAATTATCCAAACACAGGGGGGGAACAAAGCTTCCATTCACTTGGGAGTAATTCTAGTGAAAACACTATGCAACCAATTCACATCTCCCTAGTCAAGCATTTCTCCCCAGCCCCAAACATAGCATGAAAATAAGCAGATACAGTATAAGCAGTCTCTTAATAATGAAAGTCTTACCTGTTTATCAGCTGTAGAGTAAGCTTCTCTGCTCTCCTGGAACAGCACTGAGCGTGCACAGAAAATCAGCATCCAGGTTTAGAAGTCTTATTTGGGCCTTGTGTCTTGAAAGCAGCTCTGCTAACTTTGGCAGAGCTCAAAACAAGTGTGTCTCCAAGTTCAGCTCAGGTGTCAGCTAAAGAGTTCTCACTTCCTGTTTGAACAGACAGGCTTTTGTAAGCCATCTCAATCAGGCAGGTGGTGTTTAGTAATTAACTACCAGAAGTTAACCACCACACTGCTAGATTAAAGGCACATTACTGAACAGGGATAAGTCCCCTGTTACATACCTCCCCTGTTTGTGGGAAGCTCGGGCTTACCACGGCCAAAGCCCATCCTTCCACTCTCATTCGAGATCTTTCTGTGACTTGAATGAGAGTGGATGGAGGAAGAGAACCTTCTGTCCCGCTGGGATTGGAGCCCTTTCTCCAGTTTATTTTTGTCTCCTCCCGAAGGTGCTTGAGATCAGCACTCCTCAGTCGCTCGAGGAGGACTTTTTCCACGTAAAGTCTTCTTATTGCTTGCGCGGTCTTGAGATTTCTGTTGCGTCGGGCACTCCTCTTTTTGTAGACAAAGTGTATGGCAACAGTTGTAGAGCAGTTAGGACTAGCCCTTGAAGTTTTCTGCTCTTGAAGCGGTCTTTCTGCAGCTTCTCCACACCACGGAGTCACCAGTTCAGCTTCTTCAGCTAAGGATTCTGCACTCCTACCTCTGTTTGTTGCCTGTTGGGCAGCTGTAGGTTTGGCTAGTGCTTTCTTTGGTGGCTCAAACTTCGTATTTTTGTTTTGAAGTTGCGTGGAGTCCCCAACCCTCACTGTAACCTTGTCCTCACGGGCATTAGTTACTGTGGGATACTGGTGCTTGGGCAGTGCCAATACCTTTTTCCGTATTGGAGGAATCTGTATCAGAGTCTCCTTCATATTCTGGAGCTCTGTCATTTTTGTCGTCAAGGTTGCCGCTGCGTCTGTTTTCTCCTTGGTGTACTGACTCAAGGGAATGGAACAGTCTCTCTGTCTCTCCAGCTCTTGCTCCAGTTTCTGAGCCTTCTCACGCTCCCTCTCATATAGAGTCACCTGGTATCGAAGCTCCGCCTCCAATGATGCTCTGAAGACCTGCAGTGTGGCCTTTAGCTCCTCATACTGCTCTGTGGGGACGTACTGGGTATTCAGACGTTCCTGCAGCGCTTGTACCTCTTTAGCAGCCTGCAGCTTTTCTTCCTGCAGCGTTTGCTGCTTCTCCTCAGCATACTGGAGGTGTGTACGCTGACCTTGCAGTTGGTTCTGCAGTCGGTGCTCTGCTTCAAACATTTCCTCTTTCAAAAGTTTATTTATTTCTTTAAGAGCCTGCAGCTCTTCATTCTTTCCCTTGATGTATTCTGTCAACTCAGAATTTTCTTTTTTTAATCTTAAATTTTCTCTTTTTTCAGTCTCTGTACTATTCAGGGCTTCCTTGCAGTCCACCTTCCATTTTTGCACATCTGCTTGGAGGCGGGCTGTCTCCTGGCGTGAGACTTCCATCTCCAGGATTTAAGTTCTGAAGCTCCTTCTGAGAGACTTTGAGATCTAAGTTAAGATGTAGGATAGTTTTCCTTGAAATGTCCAACTCCTCAGTGAGACTGTGTAGTTCCTTTCTGGAAACTTCCAGGTCTGTGCGGCAGCTGTTGGTCTCATGATGTGAGGCATCCAGTGCTCTGTGGAGTGTCTGAACCTCTTTCTGAGCTACGTCCACTTCTATCCGGCCACTGTTGACTTCCTGTCGTGAGGCATTCAACTCTATGCGCAGAGTGTGAACCTCTTGCTGGAAGACTGTCATCCGCTTCAGTGCCTCCTCATACTTCCGCTTTAGCGTAGCCACCATTTTGTCAGACTGGCTCTGCTTTACATCCATGGCGGAAATAGTAGCCTTTGCAGTATCTAGCTCAGTCTTGAGATCCTCCAATTCAGTCTTGGCCGCAGAGTAAATTGCGAGCACAGTCTTCTGTAGCTCAGCATTATTGTAATCTCTCTCGATGAATTTGTCTCTGAGAGAATTTAACTGGTCTATACAAACATGATCCTGGGAGCAATTTCTTTTGATTCTTAGGGCCTGCCCTTGGGGGATATTTTGTATCCACTTTGGGTGGTGATGGCTTGAAGCCAAAAGGTACGTGTTTGCATCCACCTCTTTATGGTATGTTTTGGTGTGTACCAAGTTATTTTCCATTGCCTTGCATGGAGCTCCAATGGCAGCCTATGGGATGGGCTGTAAAAGGGGTAGAAAAAGCGGGAAGGGGAACAAAGGGCCATAAACATGGTAATGCAATTCACCCTTTCCCTCCCGACTTGATCCCAGTGTATGTGTTGGGTGCACACACTATAAGGGGAAAAATACATATAACCAGGGGAGACACAGTTTGCAATGAGGCAGGGGAATAAAGACACTATTAAACATTATACCACTTTACCCCTCGCCTCCCATACGATGGTGGGGGTGGCCCTGTGGGGTGTAACCCCTTTATTACTGGGCCCACCCCCCTCTCCATCGCTACACCCACTAAATTTGAAAGAGCTTATAAACGGCACTAACATTTGCCCGTGCCTCCGAGTTGGGTCAAAATTGGTGAGTAAGTGTGGACGGACGTTCACAGAGGTACGCAATTAGGAGGCTTTATAACGTGAAATTATAATAGGCTTTATTGTGCCTGTTCCTTTTCATCAGGAAAATTATCCAAACACAGGGGGGGAACAAAGCTTCCATTCACTTGGGAGTAATTCTAGTGAAAACACTATGCAACCAATTCACATCTCCCTAGTCAAGCATTTCTCCCCAGCCCCAAACATAGCATGAAAATAAGCAGATACAGTATAAGCAGTCTCTTAATAATGAAAGTCTTACCTGTTTATCAGCTGTAGAGTAAGCTTCTCTGCTCTCCTGGAACAGCACTGAGCGTGCACAGAAAATCAGCATCCAGGTTTAGAAGTCTTATTTGGGCCTTGTGTCTTGAAAGCAGCTCTGCTAACTTTGGCAGAGCTCAAAACAAGTGTGTCTCCAAGTTCAGCTCAGGTGTCAGCTAAAGAGTTCTCACTTCCTATTTGAACAGACAGGCTTTTGTAAGCCATCTCAATCAGGCAGGTGGTGTTTAGTAATTAACTACCAGAAGTTAACCACCACACTGCTAGATTAAAGGCACATTACTGAACAGGGATAAGTCCCCTGTTACATACCTCCCCTGTTTGTGGGAAGCTCGGGCTTACCACGGCCAAAGCCCATCCTTCCACTCTCATACGAGATCTTTCTGTGACTTGAATGAGAGTGGATGGAGGAAGAGAACCTTCTGTCCCGCTGGGATTGGAGCCCTTTCTCCAGTTTATTTTTGTCTCCTCCTGAAGGTGCTTGAGATCAGCACTCCTCAGTCGCTCGAGGAGGACTTTTTCCACGTAAAGTCTTCTTATTGCTTGCGCGGTCTTGAGATTTCTGTTGCGTCGGGCACTCCTCTTTTTGTAGACAAAGTGTATGGCAACAGTTGTAGAGCAGTTAGGACTAGCCTTGAAGTTTTCTGCTCTTGAAGCGGTCTTTCTGCAGCTTCTCCACACCACGGAGTCACCAGTTCAGCTTCTTCAGCTAAGGATTCTGCACTCCTACCTCTGTTTGTTGCCTGTTGGGCAGCTGTAGGTTTGGCTAGTGCTTTCTTTGGTGGCTCAAACTTCGTATTTTTGTTTTGAAGTTGCGTGGAGTCCCCAACCCTCACTGTAACCTTGTCCTCACGGGCATTAGTTACTGTGGGATACTGGTGCTTGGGCAGTGCCAATACCTTTTTCCGTATTGGAGGAATCTGTATCAGAGTCTCCTTCATATTCTGGAGCTCTGTCATTTTTGTCGTCAAGGTTGCCGCTGCGTCTGTTTTCTCCTTGGTGTACTGACTCAAGGGAATGGAACAGTCTCTCTGTCTCTCCAGCTCTTGCTCCAGTTTCTGAGCCTTCTCACGCTCCCTCTCATATAGAGTCACCTGGTATCGAAGCTCCGCCTCCAATGATGCTCTGAAGACCTGCAGTGTGGCCTTTAGCTCCTCATACTGCTCTGTGGGGACGTACTGGGTATTCAGACGTTCCTGCAGCGCTTGTACCTCTTTAGCAGCCTGCAGCTTTTCTTCCTGCAGCGTTTGCTGCTTCTCCTCAGCATACTGGAGGTGTGTACGCTGACCTTGCAGTTGGTTCTGCAGTCGGTGCTCTGCTTCAAACATTTCCTCTTTCAAAAGTTTATTTATTTCTTTAAGAGCCTGCAGCTCTTCATTCTTTCCCTTGATGTATTCTGACAACTCAGAATTTTCTTTTTTTAATCTTAAATTTTCTCTTTTTTCAGTCTCTGTACTATTCAGGGCTTCCTTGCAGTCCACCTTCCATTTTTGCACATCTGCTTGGAGGCGGGCTGTCTCCTGGCATGAGACTTCCATCTCCAGGATTTAAGTTCTGAAGCTCCTTCTGAGAGACTTTGAGATCTAAGTTAAGATGTAGGATAGTTTTCCTTGAAATGTCCAACTCCTCAGTGAGACTGTGTAGTTCCTTTCTGGAAACTTCCAGGTCTGTGCGGCAGCTGTTGGTCTCATGATGTGAGGCATCCAGTGCTCTGTGGAGTGTCTGAACCTCTTTCTGAGCTACGTCCACTTCTATCCGGCCACTGTTGACTTCCTGTCGTGAGGCATTCAACTCTATGCGCAGAGTGTGAACCTCTTGCTGGAAGACTGTCATCCGCTTCAGTGCCTCCTCATACTTCCGCTTTAGCGTAGCCACCATTTTGTCAGACTGGCTCTGCTTTACATCCATGGCGGAAATAGTAGCCTTTGCAGTATCTAGCTCAGTCTTGAGATCCTCCAATTCAGTCTTGGCCGCAGAGTAAATTGCGAGCACAGTCTTCTGTAGCTCAGCATTATTATTTTTTTCCCTTTCCAATTCTTCACAGAGCAGATCACAGTCATGCCTGGCAATTTTCAGGGCGTCTTCAGGGCTGGTCAAGGGATCGTCACTCACTGGTTCCGGCTCCACTTCCCTAGGATGACTGGTTGAGGGTTCCTCACTGTTGGCACCGGACAGACACTTCTTTGGGGTACACGACTTCTGCCTTGGGCCCTCTGGATATTCAGTTATACGTGGGACGAATTCTCCATTTTCTCTAGCCTGCAGGGCATCTCGGTCCCCCTTTTTCTCCACAGGATCTGCGGACGTGTCTGTTACTTCCACAGTAAGTGAAGAACCGCTTTTCTTTTTCTTCCTTTTTGATTTGGATGACACCGTCCCTTCAGGGATACTGGGGTCTCCATCTTCATTTGAAGTTTTAGCAGCATCACTGGATCCACCCGGCTTTTCTTGCAACTGTAATAGCTGACGGAAATATTCGGTGATCCACTGCTCCCGCTCTGTCTCCTGCTGATCATATTCGTCATCAAAGGGAGCGGTCTTTTCTGTTCGTGCCGAGTTCAGGCACCCCCACCATTCTTGGGGTGTTTTGTGGGTGTGACTCGGTTCGGGTTCCCCGTAAGAGATGTCTTCCTCTTTATTGGACTGGAAGGGCCACTCTTCAGTGGGGTAGGGTTCATTACAGGAACGCTGCATCTTGTCCTCCATTTTTAGGCTATCAGGTGTAATTTTCTTCCTGACCTCAGGAGGCGCTATTGCAGCTGTTGCCACTGTATTTGCTAGAACCCCCATTTGTGATAGTCCTACAGATGGGCATATTTTGCTTGTAGAGGTCATGGCTCTCACAGGCATCTCTGTAGATTTTTCTTTCTTGGGTAATTTTTTTTTTTTTTCAATATCAGCAGTACTGTGCATGCATTTTCTCTTATCAGGTATACAAGATTGTGCAGTTGCTAGGTAAAAAAGTCTATTTGCTATACACCATTTATTTGCTAGGTGAATCCCTTCGCTTCAGCAACAGAATTTGGTTTTCTGCCTGAGTTCAGTAATTTTCAGTCTCATCTTTGGGTATTATGGCATTCACACTTTGGGTGTCTGTTTTGCTCCCAAGATAATAGGCATACTTTTTTACTTGCAGAAAAAAAAACATTCTTTGCAGTGGACTCAACACTCAGCAATTGGCTTTGAAAAAACTTTTTCTTTATAGGGCAATTTTACACTCAGCATTTGTTTGCTAAAAATACCCCTGCTTCAGCACAGTCTTTGTATCAATTTTCACACTTTTCTGCATATACTCCATTCACAGCTGGTAGCCCTATGCGGTGTGGCACCTTTATTTGCAAAATCAGTACCACTCGTGGGTCACCATCTGTTTTCACTGCTTCAGTGAAACTTTTGAAAACAAGAAAAACCTATCCCTTTTTAAGGGCTGACTCACTTCGTGAACCCTGACTATGGCTAGAAGGCAAAATCCCTATTTCAATGACCATATTATACTTTGTGATAGGTAATTAAAGGTTTACCTGCTTCAGCAGTCTCTTGGGATTGGGGAAAAGAGTCCATCTGTGGTTTTGTAAGTTTCAGTGCAGTGTAAGTTTCAGTGGTGTGTGTCCCTTTAAATCTGATCTCTGCTGCATGAGGGTTTTTTTTTTTTTCCAAGTTGTTTAGACTGTTTGTAGGCAAAAAAAACATAACAAAAAATTTCACATAAAAACTCCGGTCCTTTTTAACTACAAGGACACCACCTGCTTGGGTTGATGATGTCACCAGTTCAGCTCCATCTGTCGGATTCCACTCCTGCCCTTGTGCGCACTCAAAAATCACCCTACGCGTTTCGTAACACTAGACGGGTTACTTCGTTAGGGGTATCAGTCTACCATGACTCCAGATGGGCATTTTATAACCGGATACATAATTTAACGCTTGATGGTCAGGTGAACTAATACGTATACTGAAACAGCACTATTCTAAATGAATAGACACAAAGAACAACTAAACACTTAAAAAACACATACTAAATGAGAAAGTGAGGACCATGATTTTCCAGTGCCTCCTTTGATAGTGTACTAATTGAAGTGGAATTTAAAGGGCTAAATATAGGTAATTGATGCTTTAAAAGTATACATATATTTTAAACTTAGTTAAAAAAACATGGTGTTCTGAGACTTGGAAAGGGTCTGATTTCCTCTGGCTGATCCCTATTGTGTGATGTCACTCTGCGTTCAACAAGAATGTGCACAGGCAAAACTTACTTTTCTTTCCCTGATAAAGACGGGGAGGGGTAAGAGTTCAGGTAATACTTGATTGACAAACATTCCTCTATTACAGCCAAATATTTGCTGTAAGTATAGTTACATTTGCTTAAGGAAGTAAATTGGATTTTTCCCCACATACCAGGAATTACACCTTTGGCCTCAATGAGTGAAATGATGTGTTTGTGCATGTGAGTTTCTGTATGTGTTTATATTATTTTAAGATAAATTAGCACTGCTCAGGTAGCAAAAAGATTATAGGCGACACTGTGTGATAGATGGGCAGACACTTGTGAATTATGTATGTAGAAAAATAATAAAACAATTCTCATTATGACATGATCAGATAAATTTCCCTTTACCAAAGTTGCACAATGAAATACACTTTGAAATTTATTTTCTCCTGCAACATGGAA
Source organism: Ascaphus truei (assembly GCF_040206685.1). Taxonomy (NCBI): domain Eukaryota; kingdom Metazoa; phylum Chordata; class Amphibia; order Anura; family Ascaphidae; genus Ascaphus; species Ascaphus truei. The sequence goes on along the minus strand of NC_134484.1, from coordinate 93,983,916 downwards.
AAAAATTACAGAAATAATCTAAACGGATCAATTTAGAGATTTTTCACTAAGAAGCAACTATGAAAATAAACTATAAAAAAAGGTGTGTGAAAAACTCCCAACTGTAAGCAGAGTAGTACTTCCTTCTTGTTCTAAACAAATATAATGAACAATGGAAGTGCCTGTTACAGCTTTATGTTTACACTTTAAACAGATATGACCAGGAAGTCCCAGAGAGGAACACTATTTATACAGCTTCCAAAGGTCTCTTTTTACACAGTGGCAGTCAACAATTAAAAATTAATTATTCTCTTCCATGGGTAGCAAGTAAAGATCTATTTGTGCCATGAGAATATTTGAAAAGAAATGGTTGTTTAACTAAATTTAGAAGCATTTACCCAACAATTGGGATAAATAGATGTCCCCTACCTGCTTGGAGATTTACCCTGGCTACAGTCCTGTGTGGTGCTCAGTACCTGTTTGGCTCAGGAGATGCTGAGTGTTCCGCGATGACATGGGGAAACCGGACAGACTCATGGTGATCCATGATGTTCTTTCTTGGTGCCAGCGCCTCCAGCCATAGTGGGCTCCAGTAGAAATGAAAACAATCCCCACCATGACAGTCTTTTATCCCCATACATCTGTCCAATAGATTGCGACTCAGACAGATATATAAAAAGGGATGGTCTTTATTATGCATCCACTGCTGATGTTCTTACAGCGAATGCAATCAGTTGGCAGGATAGCTTCCAGGCCCCTGGATGGTACAGGCCTGCTGGTAATGATGAGGCCTCACTAGAGTAGTGGAATGCACCCAACCCATGAGGTACTGAGCACATGTTTTCCTCCCAGCCAGGAGGAGACTTGGCTTACATCCTCATCCCTCAAGGAGGAAGAGGGACTGCCTGAACTCCACCCTGTGAGGGCTGGGTTCACCTCTATAATTTAGGACACCTCCTCTTTCGTGCAAAAGGGGAGGGCACAGGCTCTGCATCCTTATTGGATGGACGCAGACTCCTATGTCATCTCCACTTCTGCCACTCACAGAGGCTGCAGGAGGGGGGAAAAGCCCCATAGGTTTGCCTGTCACCGTCTGTTTCTTACTAGAACTTACGTGACAGGGAAGGCAGAAAGACAGCTGGCCCAGCCATGGCTATATAGATATAGTACCAAAATTAAGCATCCGTTCCATAACCAAGAAATATATATCATCCTCTTCAGCCCTTGACGATATGCTGCTGGACAAAGGTCTCCTACTAATCTTCCAGGTACTGCGGTTGTAAGTCTCTCTTCTTCCCATTGCACATTTTCTGATTTCCTCCACCCATCTTACTTTTGGTCGTCGTCTTGGTCTTTTAATCTCTCTCGGAATCCAATCTAGTACCATCTTTGTCCAACGACGGTCCTTTCTTGCGATATGTCCGGCCCACTGCCATTTTAATTTCTTCAAACTTGTGAAGATGTCACAGACTTTTGTTTGGTTTTGAACCCTTTCATTCCTTTTTCTGTCTCTTCGGGTAATACCCAGCATTCATATCTCAATATTCCTCTGAGTATGTATGGTTGTATGTATGTATGTATGTATGTATGTATGTATGTATACAGTTGTGTGAAAAAGAAAGTACATCCTCTTTGAATTCTATGGTTTTACATATCAGGACATAATAACAATCATCTGTTCCTTAGCAGGTCTTACAATTAGGTAAATACAACCTCAGATGAAGAACAACACATGACATATTACACTGTGTCATGATTTATTTAACAAACATAAAGCCAAAATGGAGAAGCCATGTGTGAAAAACTAAGTACATATATGCAGTGCTTGACAAATCACCCAAAAATCTACTTGCCGAACCAAAAAGTCTACTCGCCACCTGGCCCGCCCCTAGCACCGCCCCTACTTTTAAAAAATGGAATAAACTCCTAATAAGAATTGAGTGTGTAAGTGTGTGACTAGTCTGGGTGGCTGACTGGGTGGGTGGCTGACTGACTGAGTGGCTTACTGGGTCGGTTGCTGACTGACAGGGTGGGTGGGTGACTACTGACTGGGTGGCTGGTTGGGTGGCTTGACTGACTGACTGGGTGGGTGTGTGACTGACTGTGTGGGTGACTGACTGACTGGGTGGGTGACTGACTGGGTGGGTGGGTGACTGACTGACTGGGTTGGTGACTGACTGGATGGGTGACTGACTGACTGGGTGGGTGACTGACATGGTGGGTGACTGACTATTGCCCATAAACTCCTCCACTGCCACACTGTTGCCCCCCTCATGCCCCTCTGCTCCTTCCTGTGGCCTATCACTCTCTTGCCTCTTCCCTCCTCCCCCAGGCCTGGCACCATATTGCCCCCCTCATTCTCCTCCCCCAGGCCTGGCACCCTCTTACCCCTCTCCTCCTCCCCTGGGCCTGCTGTCACTTTCTCCGCTCCTCCCCCTTCCCCCCCCGGGCCTCCTCCTGGGTTGGGCCCGCAGGAAAGGCTGGCACACCCCGGAACTGGCCTGGGCATGAGCCACCCTCACCCACCCCATTTGCTCCTCCAACACCCGGCCCGCTCACCTTGTCCAGGCCGCTAGGCCCGGCTTCCAGATACCCACCACCTCCTCTGAACTAACCGGGGTTGGCGGGAGAGCAGAGGTGCGGCGGTGAGGGTGTCTGGAGCAGCGGGCGTGAGGTGTGGCGTCCCGGATCAGACGGAATGACAGCCACTAGGGAACGTTGCCGTGAGCCTGCTGTGCCGCTCAGAAGTGGGGAAACCCCGCAGAGAGGCTTGTGACCGCTGCGTATTGCCCAGCAATAGGGAATAGGTGTCGGGGAGGAGGACGGAAACTGGGGGGGGGGGGCTGCATGGGCTCCAAGGGGGGGCAGAGGGGATGTAGGGGTTGCCACATGGGGGCTGCATGGAGGGCAATGGGAGACCTTGGGACCCCACTGGAGGAGGCAATGTAAGGCAGGCAGTGTAGTAAGGCAGGGAGTAACAGAGTACTTACAGTACTTGTTCAAGCAGGACCAGGATATACCAGGAAGGGCAAGTTCAATGTGCGGGTTTATATAGAGCCTGGCTGCTGGCAAAAAAAAAAATCCTGGCAGCGGCCAAGTCACCCCAATCAGGTATGGGGATTTTTAAAAAGGGAGTCGCCAGGGGAGCACTGTATATAAGAAGGTTATGAGTGCTAACTATTATATGTACCAATAAAGATTGTAAAAATAGAAATTAATTTAATTGCTGTAGGATAAGAAACCTAGACTAGCACGGGAAGTACTCTGATTTGAAACTCTCTACACTGTCGTGTCTGTTTGTATGAGTTCCTGATCCCCCACAAGGTGAGGCTCCAGTTTATACTGCCTTAAATGTGCTGCATCCCATGTGACCAAATATACATATATATATATACAGTGTTCGACAAATCCGGTCATCCGCACGTTTCGGGCGACTGGATTTGACCCCGTGGCAACCTCCTCATGGCTGACCAAGCAGCACACGTAATTTTCCCTGCTCGCGCTATATGAGCCCGCGCTTCTACGGGCATATTTTCCTCCTTCTCCAACTGCAATGGCCGTGCGGCGTCAGACACCACGTTGCGATGCCAACATGACGCTCGTGACGTCATGACATCAAGCAGCATCAAGGAGCTGAGGAGGCAACCTCTTCTGATGCTGGGAAGCACGGGCCACCGATTGGAGCCTGGCGCCCGCCTGCACCTCCCGCCTGCACCTCCCGCCTGGCTTCACATCCTCCCGCCCGGCTTCACATCCTCCTGCCCGACATCCCATCTGGCTTCCCGACCTCCTGCCCGGTTGCCCGACCTCCCGCCTGGCTTCACATCCTCCTGCAACTCCCGCCCGGCTACCCAACCAGCTTCCCGACCTCCTGCCCAGCTTCATATTCTCCCGCACCTTCCGCCCGGCTGCCCGCCACTCCCGCCCAGCTGCCCGACCCCCCACCCGGCTGCCCAACCCCCTGCCCGACCCCCACCCAGCTTTCCGTCCCCCAGCCTGGCTTCCCAGCTGGCCGCATGTGGAGGACAAGCAAGCCCTGGATGAACTGCTGCACAGGTGGGCCCACTCCCTTACAATGAATGTGAATGTGTTTGTCTGTGTGTGTGTCTGTCTGTCTGTGAGTGTGTGTCTGTGAGTGTGTTTGTGAGTGTGTTTGTGAGTGTGTGTGTGTGTGTGTGTGTGTGTGTATGTCACCCTCTCTCTGTCACCCACACTCTCTCACACTGGATCTGGATATCTTATTTACCCTGTATATCTTAACTGCCCTATACCTGCACCGAAATAACCTATACTGCTTTCTTCCAGATCTAACTCTCGAGCTTCACATGTGAGACATCGGAATCCCCCCTAACTCAGAAGACAGGTAGGGAACACCTCCCCTCCAATGTATAACATTGTGGGAATGAGGGTAGCTGGACATTGAGGGACTGTAGATCAGGTAAGATCCCAGGTGGGATTGCTGCTTTAGATATTCTGAAGCGGGGGCATCCATGCACTGGTGAAGGGGTTCAGGAAAATAGTCATTCACATCTGGCTTTTTTTTCTAGATCCGATATTTACTCACACACACACACACGTAATTATGTAACAAGAACTAATTGTAGTAAGTATAAATGTAATACAATAAATAAACTGTTGTGTCAAAAACGAATGATGTTCATACTAGGAATTTATTCAATTTATTTTTTAAAAAGCAGGGTTGGGGGTGGGGCTAAGGTTGGGCTGGGGGCTGGGGGCGGGGCTAAGTGGCATGTAGGTTTTTTGGTTCGGCGACTAGATTTTTGGGTGATTTGTTGACCACTGCACATACACACACACACACACACAAGTATATATGATATATAATTATCCGAGATGTAAACCTCCAGGGACAGTGAGGTTAAAGGTTTCTGTGGCAAATAATAGTATTTTAATGGAAAAGTATTGATTCTTGTCAGTATCTCTATAGAACATAAACATTTTTGACTGGTCCTCTCTGATTGATAGAAAAATAGAGCGAAAAGAGTGGTCACAGGACAATTATGATAATGACTATCTAGCCTCATATTATTGGAAGGCTGCCGTGATGTTTGTGGCCAATATCCTACTTTTTGTAATGCAAATCATTGTAACTTAAAGTGTGGACTGCAATTACATAGTTACATAGTAGATAAGGTTGAAAAAAGACGTACATCCATCAAGTTCAACCTATACTAAATTTAGACAACAGATACTTTATCCTATATCTATACTTACTTATTGTTACTTACTATGTACAGTTTGCAGGGAGATCCTCAATCCGTCTCTAGCTCAATTAATCAAGGTGTTACCGTACCTCTGTTTTCTAAATGGAAAAATGATCATTGGTGGGCAAGAGATTGCCATGTATAGTGAACCATGCCACGGATTTGTGTTGCATTATTTTATTGACACTATTGTTTACAGGTTGACAAACTTGTGCTGCATACGGTGATTCAAAGCAGAACTTGTACAAACTGCAGAATCTCTCAGTCACAGAAACACTGTTATGACCTTTTCTGGTAATAACTGAAAGTGGTAGAGACAAAATATCACAAAGCATACCAACATAATTTATTACTATGGTGACATGTATAGTTTAAAGATATGATTTAAAACATTTATACTTGTCTGATTCATTTTTAAAGGCGGCAAATAACTCCTCTTAACTAATGAAACATGTCACTGCTACTATTAGACTGTGACCCTAGGTGGGACTGCTTCTTTAACATTTGGATATTCTGTATTGTTATATCCATTTGCCTTGTTTGCAAAACGGTAATAACACGTGACAAGGGTGGATTTCACATTAAATGTGCTGTAAATTGAGTAACAACTAAACTTAAAAGGTAGATTTTACAATAATTATTACAATGTATTAATGCTATTTTATGATGCACATATAATCAGGGGTCCTATTCGTTTTTATTTGGCATAAAGGGGCATTTCTTTATATGAATTCACAAGTAATATTAAAAAAAAAACGTTATTATAATGGCAATAATACAAAATGTACCTAAATATATTAATAGCCCTGGTTATACAGACTGATCAACTTAAACTTGACCAGTGCAATGTCAGAAATACGAATCATACTGTACACCTGTAATTTGGTGCAATGGAAAATGATATTGTTTCTTAAAAGAATCCATAGTTTCAAATATTATAAGCTGTTTGTAACAGGGTGAATATAAGACACGAGCCCTAAAGTATGCCTGGCAGACCTATGTTTAGGTCTGCAGTACAGTAGTGACCGGGTTAAAATTCAACTGGGAAAAGGTTTTGTTAATTGGTCTGATCCCAGCTGCCTCGTTAAGGGTCTTTAAAAACCAAGGCTGCTTAAACATGCCTGGCTGTATGAACCAGTGAGATATGCAGGAATGCTGGAGGTACATCTACTTGCTGTAAAGGTCTGTATTTCCTATAATACTGTACCTGTTGGCTGTATTGATGCTCTGGACTTTAAACAGCCCATGTTGGGAAAAGGGAAAAGCTGTATTATTTTTTATGCAATATATTTTAGGCTAAATAAACTAGCCAATTAAGAAACCCATGTATTTTTGCATTGACCCTGCAACATATGGGGACAAAAGTGGGATTTTGAAGTGGCCCCTGCATCTAAAGGGCCACACACAAAAAATGGAACATTTTTTAAAAGAGTTTCTGTGCGAGTAGGTCAAACAGTAGACAGAGTGAGATGAAAGACAAGCAAGGCAAAACCAACTACCATTGCAGCAGCAAGTCCAGCTTCTAATACAGCAGCAGGCAGCACAGGATGAGCAGATGACCAGGCTGTTGACTCAATCCCATTTTTCTGCCAGTCCAGAACTTCAGAACAAACGCTCGGTCCTCCTGAGGTAAATGAGTCTGAACGAGGATCTAGAGGCTTTTCTATTGACATTTGAAAGGGCTGCCGAAGCCCAGGGCTGGTCTTCAGATCACTGGGCAACCGCTTTGGCCCCTCTCCTCATAGGAGAAGCCCAGGCATCATATCAGGGCCTACCAGAAGATCAGGCTGTGGACTATAAACAAGGAAAAGCAGCTATACTCGATCACTTAGGTCTGACCCCAGAAACCTACCAGCAGCAGTTCCGGAACTTGAAGTACACCTCTAAGATGAGATCCTGGGTCCTAGCTCAGTGGTTACTGGATTTGAGTACTTGCTGGATACAACCCGAGCAGTGCAGTAAGGAGGTGATTCTCAACCAATTTGTTTTGGAACAATTCCTACAAGTGATAACCTCTCCCGCACACTCTCGGGTAAAACGCCATGCTGCTATAACCCTAACTTTGGCTGTCCAGCTCGTTGAAAACTTCCTTGGGGCTGAAGTCCAGGAGAGTTTCCTGGCTATGATGGACCTGACTCCACCAATGCCAGCGGATACCCAAAGAGGGAGAGCGGACCAGCGGGTAAACTCCGACCCATCTACACGCAACCGTCAAGTCTCACGAAAAGAGCAATTGGTTCCGCAACGGAGAAGTCCGGACACTGCTCCCCGCCGAGACCCTCGTCTACTTCCTGATGCAGGCTCATTGCCAAACGAGAGTTACATCAGAAGGTGTCGCACGCAGGACTCACCCGACTCATGGTCTCCAGTATCCGGTTGTCAGGATCGCCTAGACCTCCTGCCTAGCCATAGCTTCCTTGTCCACTGGGTGTGCTGCTGCCTTCTGTTGGCTCTGGGTTCCTCTGTCTGTCTGTCTTCTTGCTGCTCCTGTCTCTGTCCTTTATAGCTTGCTTCCTGTCTGTTGTTTTTGCCTTTGCTTGAAGTCAGACTCCTTATGCACATGCTTCTGATCCTGATCTGTTTTCTGTACCTGTACCTGTATTATAGAAGTCTGTTCACAGTAAAAGCCCTTGCTGGTAATCTGGCTTGTCCCTGTTTGTTCCTGTTCTCAGTCCCTGCCCCCAGACCTGTCCTTTCTCCCCTGTCCTGTTCCAGTCTCCTCGTTGCTGACCTCTGCTTGTTATCTGACTTCGCTACCTGCCGCCTGCCTCGGACCTCTGCTTGTTTCCTGACTTCGCTACCTGCCGCCTGCCTCGGACCTCTGCTTGTTTCCTGACTTCGCTACCTGCCGCCTGCCTCGGACCCCTGCTTGTTACCTGACTTTGCTTCCTGCTGTTCCGGCCACCGAGATCCTACCCGCCACAGGAGTCTCCCATGACAGAAAGCAAAGGCCACTTCTGGATCTCACTGGAACAGATTCTTCTTCTGCCTGCACCTTTTCCTGCCTGCTGCAGCTTAAGGCAACTCACAGATGTATCCCAAGAATAGTGGAAGAGAAGAAAGATGCCCCTACTCAGATGCTTCAAGCTGCACAGAAAGCGATTGATTGTCTTTATGGACGTTTAGATAAGGAGCAAGAAGCTAATTCTGCACTATAAACTGTCTATCCTCAGCAATTGCTAAGTGTGTTCTCCAGGAGAAAGAAAAAGAGCAGTTGGAGAGTGACCTGGATGGCATTTCAGCTGAGATGGAGAAGGCAAATACTGATGCTGCTGAGAATCGGCGCCTCGCTTCTAAAAGTAACGAATTCCTGGAAATCTCTATGAAGGAAATTGACAGGCTTAATACAGAGCTTAAAGTCTCCCAGGAGGAGGTTTGCTACTTCAAAAAAGAGATGGAAGTCGTTCGGGATGAGAGATGCTACTTGAAAACAGAGATACGTTCTATGAGAGACGCCTCCGAAGAGTTAAATAGTAGGTTTGAAATTATAAACCAAATGAGTAAGAACTTCTCTGTCCAAGCCAGTGAAGGAGATAAAAGACTCCATGAATCAGAAGAGGAGAACAGACTATTGATAGAAGAAAAGTCAAGGATGCAATTAGCGCTGGAAAAAGCAGAGGGTGACTGGGAAAAAGAAAAATATCAGTTGGAGAATGACAGGTTGATCTTGTCAAGTAAGCTGGAGAAGGCCTACGCTGATTCTGCCCATTACCAGACTTTCATGGCTCAAGTTGACGCAGTACTGGAAGCATCTCAGAAAGAGGTTCACAGGCTTACTACAGAGCTGGAAGCCTCTAAGGAGAAGAGTTGTCACTTCAACACAGAACTAGGTTCATTGAGAGAAATCTTTGAAGGGTTAAATATCAGTTTTGAAACTGTAACACAAGAGTGCAAGAATCTCTATGTCCAAGTCAGTGAAGGAGATAAGAAACTCCATAAATTAGGAGAGGAGAAGAAACAGTTGGCCCAGGAAAAGTTAGATGTGCAGACAGCACTGCAAAAATATGCTGCAGAGTCAGCTGCGATAACTGCGTACACATCTGCAGGACACCAAGGAGAAATGGGTGAATGCTAAAGAAAAGCAGCGAGTTCTGCAGGAAGAAAGTTTCCAGACTGCCTACAAGATAAAGATGCTGCAAGATTATTTGAGTACCCAGTGTGTCCCCAAAGAACAGCATGAGGAGCTGAAGGCCACACTGAGCATAACCAGAGCCTCACTGGAGGAAGAGCTGAAAACTCAAATAGCTGGTTTTTCATTGGGTGATGCCACAAAACGGCAGTCGCAAAAAGAGACCACGGAAAGTGAATATGTCCCCTCTGCCGCATGTGAAGAGCCTGATGTATCTGTTCCCGATGCCCCTGCTATGACGTTAGACGGATCCCTGGTGAAGTTCCTTGCTATGCCTAATATTCTTGATGCTGATGCCAACGCTCTTGTGATGAGGATAAATGCACCTCTCACAGATTTCCCATCAGCACTTGACGTACACATTAAGTTGGCCTTCCATCGAGATTTCCCTGAAGAGCCTGGAGGGTTGTCCGGAGTTGTTGCTGATCCCTATGTTCCTGCAAAACATGGAGTGTTGTCCGAAGGCCATCGTGAGTGGCCTTCCATCAGGGAGACCTTGCTAAACCTGGAGGGTTGTCAGGAGGATCCTGCTGTGAAGACAAGCGCACATTCTTCCGTTTATCTACGAATATCTGATGCGTCCTCTGCTGAGCCTGTGACCTACTCTGCAAAGTCAAGCTTACTGCTCACAGATTCTCTGGCGTTTGGGTTGATGCATCCTGACATTCAACTGTTCCGAGAGAGAATTGAATTCCTCTGTCGGCTTTCTGATGGACTTTTTCAGTCTGTACTTGTTGAGTACTCTCTGCCCGCTGACAAACCACCAGAGGTGGGTCACCTTGAGTCCACTTTTCATCAAGGCCTCTGGGAAGAGCCTGGAGGATCGTCCGGAGAACGCTCTTGAGAGGGGGGAGTAATGTCAGGATCGCCTAGACCTCCTGCCTAGCCATAGCTTCCTTGTCCACTGGGTGTGCTGCTGCCTTCTGTTGGCTCTGGGTTCCTCTGTCTGTCTGTCTTCTTGCTGCTCCTGTCTCTGTCCTTTATAGCTTGCTTCCTGTCTGTTGTTTTTGCCTTTGCTTGAAGTCAGACTCCTTATGCACATGCTTCTGATCCTGATCTGTTTTCTGTACCTGTACTTGTATTATAGAAGTCTGTTCACAGTAAAAGCCCTTGCTGGTAATCTGGCTTGTCCCTGTTTGTTCCTGTTCTCAGTCCCTGCCCCTAGACCTGTCCTTGCTCCCCTGTCCTGTTCCAGTCTCCTCGTTGCCGACCTCTGCTTGTTACCTGACTTCGCTACCTGCCGCCTGCCTCGGACCTCTGCTTGTTTCCTGACTTCGCTACCTGCCGCCTGCCTCGGACCTCTGCTTGTTTCCTGACTTCGCTACCTGCCGCCTGCCTCGGACCCCTGCTTGTTTCCTGACTTCGCTTCCTGCTGTTCCGGCCACCGAGATCCTACCTGCCACAGGAGTCTCCCGTGACACCGGTCCAGCTGAGTGATATCCGTGTCAAATCCTGGTGAGAGATACCTCTCCATGTTCTACCTGCGGGGAACAAGGCCATTGTCACATGGAGTGCCCACAGATAGATTTGTTCCGTCAGCAGGACTGTTGCCTCAGCCTTCCCCAGAGAAAGCTGCAAGCCCTGGCTACTTCCAGTCCTGATTGGGGGGAAAGCCATCCATTTTTTGTTAAATAAATCATGACACGGTGTAATATGTCATGTGTTGTTGTTCATCTGAGGTTGTATTTACCTAATTTTTAGACCTGCTAAGGTCTAAATGATTGCTATTATTTCCTGATATGTAAAAACATGGAATAAAAAGAGGGTGTACTTTCTTTTTCACACCAGTGAACTTTGTGTACAAAACACAGTATTCCTGCGTTGACCTCGGTCTACATTTTTCTAAAGCTAACCAATCCCTTGCGTTTTGCCAAAAAACTCTTGGAACAGTCTCCAACCAAACCAAAACAATTCTGGAAAACATTGCCAAACATCTTGCTAGATAATATCTTATCCTATGAATTAGTTTGACTGTCTTAATTTGGCATAAATCATGTCCCCCGGCATTTGTCACTAAAATCCCCCTTGACTAAACATCTAATACCCAGAACTTCTGGAATAACTGAAAGCAACGTAAACCCTTTTTTTTTAATGAACACAATACAAACTATTAATACATCAAGTGTGTCCGGACATAACTCTTATACTTCTTTGATTCCACATCTTACCAATTTCATAACCTCCCGCTCTTGCATTCTGTACCTATTCTTGCCCCTTCTGTTGCTGTGCAAATCACAAACGAATAAGTGCCGAAATCATCTGCACACATTCCCGATGCTTGTTAACAAAATCAAAAACTCTCTGGAACTGTTAACAGTGAATTATCTGAATGTAATAAAAAAAGGAGTACCCTGCCTCCGAGGCCTGCGTTCTCCAAACTCCTTTACCATGTATACCGGACAACAATTAAATAATGATACACACACTCCCTTTCGTGATATATTTGTTTTAATTGTACAGCCATATCCGAGATCAACATATCCTCATTTCTATTACCTCCTCCTTTCTTTGTTGTGAATTAGCTTATGCTAAGGGCTCCGAAAACATTACATCATTGGTGATGGGTTTCCAAAATGCAGATTTTACACTGTTTGCTTTTGAAAAAAAACTAATTGTTTTTATTTGTGATTCATGACTCATAAGGCTGGGGCCAATGTGCCGCAGACCATGCGGACACGTCTGCACGCTGAGCGATCAGACTGCCTTAATACAGTGATTGCGTCCATGCGGTGTGCGGGCACGTGCCGACAGAAGCGGGAGGGGGCGCACGTTGCGCAATAAATCAGTTAAACTGATTTCTTGGTGCGACAGGCCGGTCACGTGAGCGGTTTGCCCAATGAGGGCGAACCATCTCCGTGACGTCCCCAGGCTCGCCCCCACGGCCCGTCCACCATGGCCAGGGAAAGCACCCGCTTCACGCGGGTCACTTCCCAGCCTCCGTGCGGGCGAAGGCACATGACCACAGCCTAAAACAGAAAGTGTAAGTAGTGAAACCTGAGGATGGAAGAAATAAGCTGCAAACTAAATCTGAAAGGGAGGACAATCAGAAGTAAGAGTGAAAAAGGTCATCGTTGTAGTAGCCAAGGGAAAAGATGAACTTTAATTGTAAAAATATCATGAGAAGATGGAATTTTACACCCTGGAAGTAGAATGCTTGTAGAACATTTTTAGCAGAGTTACTGAAAAAATCAGTCTGAATTGTATCATCAAAATCTGAAATTAGCACAGTGATGTTTAGAGAAGGAAAAGTTTTATAAATATGAATAAGAGGCAGCATTAGTGAGACAGAAAAAAAAACCAAGAGATTTCTGAAATCATTGTGCTCAAAATGAGTTTTATGATGCTTTCCAATGTGGAATATAAATAATTGTGCCGTGCTGTGGAATATGTTGGCGCTTTAGAAATAAATTATAATAATGATCATAATATTGGAAAGTTTAAAATGATTAATTATACTAGAATAACATTAAAGGAGTATGCAAAGGTTGGAGGATAACAAAAAAAAAATTCCCAGCTAGTCCACCCTATCAAAAGAGACAAAGCTATAATAAAAAACTGAGCCAACCGTGTACACAGCACTTTACAAAATTACAATACATGTAAATAAAGTAGAAATAATGGGGATAAGTGCAAAAGGTAAATAACAAAACAAGGCAAAAGGAGACACTGCCCAGAAGATCTTATAATATAAGTGGTAGCTCATCTACTCATGTGGTGAAATCCCAGGGGTCCTACTGGAAATAAATCCATGTTGGGGCACCAACCAATTGCGTCAATGCAGCATGTTGCTGGAAAAAAAAAACGAATGAAAGTAAAACTGAGATACCCGCTGTGTGAATGAAAAAGAAGCCAAACATGATGGGACAGAAGAAAAAAACCAAGTGGAGTTCAGACAGCTTCCTTTAACAATTGCCTCTAAAACAGGCTGAAACTTTCTGTTTCGCGAATGACAAAACTATAAATTATATTTTCTAGGTCTAGAAAATGCACACTGTCTTTTTCTGGCAAATGCAGATAGCAATTAAGGACGTGTTAAATTGCTTTCCCAGCTTTGACAGAAGACTGTGGTCTAATTCTGTTGATGTTGCAGAAATTAATTATATTTCATGCCACAGCATTTCAAATGTACTTGTTCAACATTTGCACCACATTAAAAATTTTGTATAACAATCTTAGCTTAGCTAAAAAAAGATTCATCGCATTTAATGCTACAAGACATACATACATAAGTTATATTTAACATATTTTTTGTGCTACATGTGCTTTCGAGACAATTATGAAACTCTTTGCACCTGGGTGATAATCAAATTCTTTTCTACAGAACGTCTACATGTAAGTCAGCTGTTGTCCATAAAACTTGATGTTTGCTAGCTCCTTTTATAACTGCAATTGATGTGTTTGTTTAACCAAACAAGGTAGTAAATAAATCATCAACAAGTTGGAGCAGATAACTTATGTAGAACAATCCACAGGCAATCCTATAAAGTAATCAAAACATTTCCACTATTTAGGTTTTAAAACGGTATATTTGTCACAAACCCAACAAGCTTTCAATGGATTACAGGAAAATACATCTGTTCAATGATAATTGCTTCTCCATTGTCCTAATATGTAATTGATCTCTTCTTCCTTGTCTCTCCTAAGGCCAAAGTGTACTAATGGCATTAACATATTTAAGAAGGTAAATTTACTTTTTTTTTAAAACCAGAATCTGATCCCCATAAGTATTTTGAAATAACTATTTAACTTTGCCAGCGAGAAGTTGGATTTAGTCTAACTACTCCCCTTTGTGTAATGTTATTGCGTGTTTAACTAAAGTTGGTACAGGCAAGGGCCCTCCACTCCCCACTATTGCTCAAATATTACAATGTTAAAAAAAAAATCAGAAACACTCATGAAAGGGTAGAGCCCCCACAAATTTCGTTGTGCTGCAGAGATTCATTCCATTTAAATCAGCAACATGATAACAGACCATAAGGAGTTAACACATATGATGAACAGCAATTGAGTCTACTGACTCTCCCCTAGTATTGGAGCAGCCTGGCAACATACAGAGGGTTGACCAAGTAGGTTAAGTAACCTGCTAGGGACCCCTCAAATTTATAAATAGTGCACTAAAAGTGGCTGTTCCCCTGGGGTGCTTAATAATAAGAAATAAACTTACTCAGTTCTTTCATTGGTCTGTTCCAGTTGGCGTGCTCCATGCTTGTGAGAAATAAGGTAGCAGGATATTGTCTCCATAGGAAAGTAATCAGCGGGCACTGCTTGGACAAAAAAATGGCAAGAAGGCTGGACTGTGCAAAAAATATAAAAGCCTTTATTGGTTCCCGGCAAACATGGATAAAAAAGGGGAGAAGGAGTCCCCCCTCAGCGCTCTGATGCGTTTCGTCCGCACAGGGACATTGTCAAAGAGTGCTTTCACTCGTGTTGCATTATCCTGATATAGAAAAGATTTCACGTCAGAGCGCTGAGGGGGGACTCCTTCTCCCCTTTTTTATCCATGTTTGCCGGGAACCAATAAGGCTTTTATATTTTTTGCACAGTCCAGCCTTCTTGCCATTTTTTGTCCAAGCAGTGCCCGCTGATTACTTTCCTATGGAGAGGATATCCTGCTAAAAAAAAAATCACTTTTACCTGTTTTACCACTGGCAATATGAATTCACTTAGTTGGTCAAAAACAATTGGTGCAAGACGCAAAACTCAGGCTATGAGATTGATCCACAGAGGATACAAAAAAATGGACATACCGCATGTTTTTGATGCATTTCTTACCAATAGATCTGATTTATTGGCTAATAACCCCAAAATCCAAAACGATTGACAACAAAGGTTCTTCTTTGATGTACATCACTCAACATAGTAGGTAAGCAAATGCCATTAAGTCAATAGTAGCCAGACATTGGGGTGTTCTCAAATTAGACAAAGCATTTAAGCCATTTGTTCAAAACACCCCATAAATTGTTTTAAAAAAGCAAGAACATTATCTACACATCTATCACCCAGTATGTACAAAATACATCCCCATGTAACTAAGAGTTTTGCACCACCGATGGGTTTCCATAGGTGTGGTTATTGCAGTGTATGCATGTATGCTAAATCTTTAAATCTTTGATCGGTTACATCTACTGTAAGCAAAACAAAGTTAGATATAGAGTGAAGACCTTCATTACATGTAACACCAATTATGTAATCTATCTACTTAGGTGTGGATGTGGTAAGTGCTACATAGGGAGGATGATTCGACCGTTAAAAACCCGAATTATGAAACACGTGAGATCCATAAAAAAGATGGACATGAGGTTCCCAGGATCATGACATTTTACAGAATGCCTCTTTGGCAATGTCAACTCCTTTTCATTTAGTGGAATAGAACATTTTCCCCTTCCGATGAGAAAAGGTGATCGCCAGAACATTCTCAATCAAAGAGAAATTTTCTGGATTTTCACTTTACACACTTTAGTCCCAGGAGGAATTAATGTGGATTGGGAAATCAAACATTTTCTCATATGATTATTTGTTCGACAAGATATAATGCCTAGACACCTTGTTCATTGAATCGAATATATATGAGTTGCGTTTTGCTTGTTTTTCAGGAGAACGGATACTCATATTATTACTTTATCCAATTTAACATAGAATTATTGAAGATATACATACATCCATTTTAATAAATTTATAATGGACACATATATAACAATATGATGCTTCATTATTACATTTTGTAAATTTTCGTCTTTTCCTTAAACAGTCACCATGTATACATTAACAAATCAGTGATTCCTGGAAGTCATCAAGGTTATTAATGATGTAACAAACATTATCAAATATATTACAACGTTCTCTAACATTGATGAACTAGTTTATTTTGTTTTTAACATATATATTTTTTTACAGAAAGAACAGCTTCTGCTCAGCTAAGGTATATTTGGAATGTGAGGGGTGCATGCAGGGATAGAATATATTAGCAGAAAATGAAGAGTATACCCATGAAAAAGATGCACTCAGCCTCTAAATTTTAGAACTCTGCTTTATACTGGAAAGAGATGGAATTCCATCTCCACTAATACATAGCTTAATAATTTTATTACAAAATAAATTTGATATTAAAACCTATTCAACAAGTAGCGCTGTAAAGCAAGTTGACCATGTGTGTCTAGGAGAACTTGTTTTGTTTTTATCTGTTACATTGCTTTCAGATTTGTGACTGAAAAAGTCACCAATGTGTAGCCGTGACCCCTGATTCACCCCAAAGAGCGGGAGGTTGCGCTTGCAAATACTAGTTGCAAAAGCCCGCGAAGGAGGACAGTGCATTTGGCGGGAGAAAGCAGTCCTTTGACCCAGCAGCCCTGCGGGGAGGGTCAGGTGAGAGAGTCTGGCCAATGGGCGGAGGAGGTGCGGGAGATATAGGCAGTGGTTGCGCGCACGTGGGGTTAGAGCTGATTGGAGAGGAGAGGAGACGGAGAGTCTGTGAGGGGAGGTTGAACCGCCCCGGTGCAGGCCAGGTGCCCTAGGCCCAGTTAGCCCAGAGTCACCTTAGAGACAAGCTGAGCTAGGGATCGCCTTAGTTAGACTTAGAGGTTCCTGTTCCCCTAGTAACTGTAAGTCTTGACCGGGACTATACTGTCGAGAGGGAGGTCTGGGCTCAGACCCCCACTGGTGTTGCCGGAGTCCGGGTGGGAGCGCCCCGGACCCTAGCGAGAGAGAGAGAGACAGAGATAGATCGGTGTCGACGTACAGAGACCCTTTTTGAAGATCGTGGCAGTCCCGAGCACCGGAGTGCTCGGCAGGTATTTCATCAAGTGCAGCAACTGTACCATTCATTCACCCGAGACATAGTGGCTGCGCAGTCACCCATACACACACATAGGGCCTGCTGTGAGCGGGAGGACTAATCACTAAGGATCGGACACGGGGTGGGCTCACCCGGTGGCGGGTGTGGGAATTGTTGTTGGCGTCCGCAGTGGCGCATGTTGTGGGGCGTCCGCCGTGGCGCTAGGTAATGTTGACGTCCGCCGTGGCGTGCAATATAACGTATACATATATATAGGAATGTTATGGCATGTAATGTACTGTGAGTTTGGTCTGCAAGTAAAAGAGATTGGTTTTAGAACTTGGCTGTGTAAGTGTAATTCTTGCATATACGTCCTGTGAAGACCCACTCCCCCGTTGGCGGGAGCTGTCGCAGGTGGAGGCACTGCACCCGTTAAAAATATTGCGCGCACCCCAGGCTCTCCATGGCAGAGACTTAGGCCCTGTGAGCCGGCAGGTAATACAGCACGTAGTAGCAGCTTGCTAGTGATAGGAAGCAGGGCTACAAATGTATAGGCACACAACTAGGAGGGATATGCTAATATCACATATATAGTGAAACTAAGCAAGCACATACTTATATAGTGATAGTGCGAAGAATCCCCAAATGTAGGGATATAGAAAAGTGCTGCAGAAAAATAGCGAGGTCTGCAGTTGGTGAAACTCGCTGTGTCAAATAAAAAAGAGTGATTCCAATAACAGGCAATGTATCCCACAATATTTATCGTGTTGTGACCAATGTTAATACATGTCAGTGAGCAAGAAAAGAAAGTGACTATTTAAATTACTGCAACATAAACCCATGCAGCATAAATCTGTGTCTGCCGGTATCAATGCGCAAGGTAACCCAAGATGGCGACGCCCTGCACAGTCGCCGCTCTGATGCTGCCAGCACCTGCTGCACCCTCTGTATGTTCCCTTGCTCTAGCGGAGGTAAGCGGGGGAACCGGGGACCAGGGAGACCCTGCTATACATAGTTCTTCTCTGGATGCCTTCTGTTAACACTCCGGGGAGGTGCATACACTTGTTACTGACAGAAATACATCTATTGGACTAAGCCACCCTTGTTTCTCTTACTTAGCTCTGTCCATGTGATCATGCTATTTCAGGCCCTTCCAAGATCCTGTCCTGCTGTGGGGAGATTATTATCACCATCCTTTCTGCTGCAGGAAACTGCCACTTTATCAGGGCTATTAACTCTGTATACAGTATGCAGATCCTCTTGTGGGGCTGATCTCCTGACATCCCTGACCCCTATCTGTGGCATGTCTACATTCCCTTTCTGGGACCTGCATATATCTTCTGTGCATTGTTGTAGGGATCATAACTGTTAAGGCATAGTCCTAACTAAAACACAATAAACAGGGGGGCCTAATCTCTCCTTTACTATGGGGACTTTCACCCAGCCCCCACTCCCCGAGGCTTGAGGTTTAAAGTGGTCACAGCAGAGGAAACTTTTTGCCAGTTAAGTTTAATGAGAAACTGCATACTAAGACAATAACACACTGCAGAGGTTTAGCCAACTGCAGAGACACATGCAACTACACATGTGCATGTCAATCACATGTCCCTTTAATGGGCGCTTCATCTGGAAGGAGAATAAGGACAGAGACAGAATGACATAGTAAAAGACATCAAGGCAAGGAGACAGTAAGGTAGAACAAGTAGAGAACGAAAACTTCATGCTGACTTCCTGAGTGACTGGAGTGGTGGTGACACAGGGATCTCTGAATAGCCAATGGTGGTGTAGATACTGGGCCCTCCAACTCTGAGCCTCAGGAAGGAAGTATCTAAATTATAGAGTGATGTTCAGCCCCTTAGGGGTGAGACCTTCAGTTCCAGACTACCCCACATTTTAGGGTATGGAAAAAGCTAACGCCCCTTTAGCTATGACCTAAGTAACAAATCATTAAATCCCTGTATAAACTATAACGGAGCTCTGTAGATATGCGCTGTTGGAAGGAACTCATCTTTTGCATCTCATTAGCACTAATGTTCGTTAAAGCTAACACAAGGGGCCCATTACGGCTCAAAAGAGCACTTCACACTGCGTTAGTGAGCTCTGAAGATACCAGTTAGAACTTAATGATGTGTTAACTTAAGTTAATGCCATGTTAAGGCTGAGTCCCTGCTGGCGCTGAGCTCGCTATGCGCTTGGCGCTTAGTGCGCTTACCTCTGTGAATGGGAATCCTCCCTTTCATGCTCGCGCTGTGCGTGGGCGCTCATGCTCGTGCCTGCACGCTCTCCCAAGCTTTGTGCTTGAGGAGACAATGGAGAGATACTTTCAGGCTCAGAGCAGGGTCACGTGATCCTGCTCTGACCAATGGGAAGAGAGAGGGCGTGTTGTAATGCCCTGTCACTACTGCAAACACAAACATGGGATTTCTAGCTGAGAGAAGTGGAAGGGTGTGGGGGGGAAACAGACTGGTGTGGTGGGGGGGGGGCAAAACGGACTGGTGTGGTGTGTGGGTTGGGCAAACAATGTGGTGTGGTGTGGGGGGGGGCAAGCAAAGTGGTGTGGTGTGGGGGGACAAACAAAGTGGTGTGGGTGGGGGGGGCAAACAAAGTGGTGTGGTGGGGGGCAAACTAAGTGAGGGGGGGAAGGAGAGAAGGGGGAGAAAGGAGAGAAGGGGGGGAGAAAGGAGAGAAGGGGGGAGAAAGGAGAGAAGGGGGGAGAAAGGAGAGAAGGGGGAGAAAGGAGAGAAGGGGGAAGGAGAGAAGGGAGGGAAAGGAGAGAAGGGGGTAAGGAGAGAAGGGGTGGAGAAAGGAGAGAAGGGGAGAGAAAGGAGAGAAGGGGGGGAAGGAGAGAGGGGGGAGAAATGAGAGAAGGGGGGAGAAAGGAGAGAAGGGGGGAGAAAGGAGAGAAGGGGGAGAAAGGAGAGAAGGGGGGGAGAAAGGAGAGAAGGGGAAAGGAGAGAAGGGGGTAAGGAGAGAAGGGGGGGGAGAAAGGAGAGAAGGGGAGAGAAAGGAGAGAAGGGGGAAGGAGAGAAGGGGGGAGAAAGGAGAGAAGAGGGGAGAAAGGAGAGAAGGGGGGGAGAAAGGAGAGATGGGAAGGAGAAAGGAGAGAATGGGAGGAGAAAGGAGAGAAGGGGAGGAGAAAGGAGAGAAGGGGGGGAGAAAGGAGAGAAGGGGGGAAGAAAGGAGAGAAGGGGGGAAGAAAGGAGAGAAGGGGGGGAAGAAAGGAGAGAAGGGGGGGAGAAAGGAGAGAATGGGGGGAGAAAGGAGAGAAGGGGGGAGAAAGGAGAGAAGGTGGAGAAAGGAGAGAAGGGGGGAGAAAGGAGAGAAGGGGGGAGAAAGGAGAGAAGGGAGAGAGAATGGAGAGAAGGGAGGGAGAAATGAGAGAAGGGGGGAGAAAGGAGATTGGGGTGGAGAAAGGAGAGAAGGGGGAGGAGAGAGGGGGGAAGGAGAGAGGGGAGAGAAAGGAGAGGGGAGAAAGGAGAGGGGAGAAAGGAGAGGGGGAGAAAAGAGAGAAGGGGGAGAAAGGAGAGAAGGGGGAGAAACGAGAGAGGGGAGAGGAGAAATGAGAAGGGGGAGAAAGGAGAGAGGGGGGAGAAAGGAGAGAAGGGGGAGAAAGGAGAGAAGGGGGAGAAAGGAGAGAGGGGGAAAGGAGAGAAGAGGGAGAAAGGAGAGATGGGGGAGGGGAGAAAGGAGAAGGGGGGAGAAAGGAGAGAGGGGGAAAGGAGAGAAGGGGTGGAGAAAGGAGAGTAGGGGGAGAAAGGAGAGAGGGGAAGGGAGAGCAAGGGGGGAGAGAAACGAAAGGAGGAAAGGGAGATAGGGGACTGAAGGGGGCTAGAGAGGGGGAAAGGGGAGAGAGCGAGCTATGGGGGGGAGAGAGAGCCATGGGGGGGGAGAGAGAGAGCAATGTGGGGGAGAGAGAGAGAGCAATGGGGGGGAGAGAGAGAGCAATGTGGGGGGGGGAGAGAGCAATGGGGGGAGAGAGAGAAAGAGAGAGAGAGTAATAGGGGGAGAGAGAGCAATGGGGGGAGAGAGAGCAATGGGGGAGACAGAGAGAAGGGAGAGAGGAGGGAAGGGGGTAGAGAGAAAATGGACACACACACACACAGCCACTATTCAGCCAATGACACGCCCCTCCCCTAATAGCCACTCCCCCCCTGCTCTAAAAATGTTGCAGGACAGCGATAGCTCATGCTTGGAGAGCTGGTGACATCACCGCTCTCCAAGCATGAGCGAGCTCAGTGGCAGCGTGGACTCAGCCTAAGTTAATAACAGAGCTTTGTGGATTTGGGACCAAGTGTATTTCTACTGTTGTAGAATTTGGCCCATAATGGGCTAGTATTCTGTGCTACACAAAAACAAAACTTATGCACCTCTAAGGAGACGAAGAAAAAAAAAGCAGAAGACCGTCAAGTAAAGTAACGCAAGCCGCATATTTCTGAATACATACACTCCTATGCTAATATGCAAATGTAACTCCGCCCAAGCTCCTCCCACTTGTTCCATAAATCCCTCATACCCAAAAGGCGCACCACAGATTACTTCGTAGAGTGTGCCTGGCGCATGTATTTTTCAGCCCGATTTGCATTTAAAAATAGACTTTGTGCTTTAATACATAGAGCCAACCTGTCTTTCTTGCTAATTTATTGTTTGAGAATATGTATTCTAAAGTTTACATGACAATGAAATGTAAGGAGTGATTGTTCCTTCTTAACAGAATTAAACAGTAAATGTTTATGTTATGACCATAATTAAGGGCCGTTCTTTTAAAAGTAGATATTGTTTTACTTAGATATAAAAAATATCATAAACCAGCTGTTCAAGAGTACAGGTACTAAAATACTCTCTGGGAGGGACTGGTGCTTCACGAAAAAGTTTAACTGAAAAACATATATTAAAAAAAAAGGTTACCTGCTATAGTCTTACAGCGAAAGTAAGGACTGCTGATTTAAATATATACGTATATATTTGTACGTTTCTACATTAAATATTCTTATTGTGCAAAACATTTGACATGCTGTTAGAGAGACGTGGTAAATATTGAATCACAGCAGGTCTATTTCTGATGTGTGGTATTGCAATGATGTTGAAAGACATGAAGGCTCAGATATATTAAACAGTGCCAAGCTTTAGTGTACCCTGAAGCCCATTCAAGTGGAAAATCTGTAAGGGGAGCTTAGGCTTAGCACCATTTAGTAAATCTGAGCCCGAGTACCAATAGGTAATGTGAGCATAGAGTGAAATCAGGCCATGATTAACATGCCATAAAGCTTTATTATATCAGCATTTCGCAGTGTAGCGCTTGTTCCCCTTCCCCCCCCCCCCCCTCTGGGAGATCTTGGAGATCTTGGCTAGACTACTGCTATATTTAGTGCTGGTTACCAGGGAGGTACAGGAGAGATGAGATGCCCGCGATGTTGTGGGGGGACAGGACAGACTTTTGGGGAATCCGCTGGTTCTCTTCGTTTTGGTGACAGCGCCTCCAGATATAGGGGGCTTCAGCAGTGCCAAAGGCGGTCCCGCTATGACAGTCTCTACTCCCAATACCTCTCTCCACACAGACTGCCGCGGAGTCAGAAATATAAATGAGGATGGTCTTTATTATAGCAACCACTGCTGGTGTCATTACAGCGTATGCTTCAGTTGATATGATAGGTCCCTGGCTTCTGGATGGTACTGGCCTGTGGGTAATGGTGAGGCCTCACTGGATTAGCTTAGTGCCATCAGCCCCTGAGGGCTGAGCACATGTCTCCCTCCCAGCCGGGAGGAGATGTCTTCACATCCTCATCCCTTGTGGGAAGATCGAAGACTCCTACCCCATGAAGGGGTAGTCTGGAACTGAAGGTCTCACCCCTAAGGGGCTGAACTTCACTCTATAATTTAGATACTTCCTTCCTGAGGCTCAGAGAGGGAGGGCCCAGTATCTGCACCACCATTGGCTATTCACAGATCCCTGTGTCACCAACACTCTTGTTACTCAGTAAGTCAGAATGAGGAGGGGGAAACCCCCATAGAATAGCCTGTCACTGTCTGTATCTTACTAGAACTAACATGACAGGGAGATAGAAAGATAGCTGGACCAGCCATGGTTATAGCAGTAATTATCTAAGTCACCTCAACTACATTTTTTGTGTGTGCATGAAAAACTCAACAAACGGGAGTCAACTGTTTGCATACACAAGTTCTTTAGATGCTATATGCCTGTTCTTCATCCTAATTAGAGATCAGAGTTTGAAAGTGATTTGCCAAGGATTGTGCAAATGTGAATTGATAATTTCATTTAATATGCTATTTGCCACAAGCAAAAAAAGTTGGTGGAAATAAAGAACATCCCAAAAATGTTAAATAATAAGAGATACACTGGATGCAAAATGTCAAGGTGGAAACAACCCTACCCCACCTAAAACATATAGGGGGCTATGCACTAAGCAGTGATAAGTCATTCTAAGAGCGCAAAGTGCTCTTAGAACGTGAAGTTCCGCCGAGCGCTATTCATTAAGCCGCGCAAACAGGCACTTTGCGCTCTAAAACTGAATTTTTCCAATAAATTTCCCAACTTTGCTCGAACCATCAGCTGTTTGTGCTGAATCGTGCCCTTCTGCGGGATTCACTAAGCAACGCAAACTTATCGTACACGAAGGTTGTGCTGAATACAGCTCACCAGCTAAAGGCAGGTGATAAAAAAAGCAGGACTTGGAAAAATTTATTTGTTTACATTTTTGCAGGCGCAACACCAATACAACAGGCCGGCGGGTGTCCCTGGCTAACCTTGTGGGTGTCCCCGGTTGACCCCGCGGGGGTCCCTGACGGAGGCCGGGGGTCCCGCAGGTGTCCGAGGGTCCCGCGAGTGTTCGGGGGTCCCCGCTGGCAAGCGGTAGCAATGGTGTGCCACCCTCAAAAACAACTATCCTTAAAAATTCATACAACCCCATAACACATACAGTACAGTATTGTGCAAAATTAGTATTCTCCACATACGGATAATACTGCATTTCACCTTTTAACATACATGAAGTTGTAGAAAGAAAGTACATTTAATTAGCACTCAGAGGGCTCCAGGGGTGGTCCTCGCTGCTGTCTGGGGGTCCACGGATGTTGGCGTGAATATATCTGTGTCACCCGGAGCTGATTAACAATATTTGTACTTGAAGGAGAACCCATGATTGAATGTAAATTAATATCATTGCGTGTATCCCGCTAACTTTATAGTGTACCGGCAAACATTAGCAGGGGGTTAATTTAAAGGGCAATACTTCCGACAACACAAAACAACCATCCTGACAATAATCCAAACTTCAGACACACCTTTACAGAAACAAACAATTACTTCTTGTGATGTAACACCTTCATGACTGAACATGTTACATACAAATGTCATGATTGAGTCATTATTTTATAGCAATTACTCATATTGTGTCGCTGCATCGCTTTCACTGTGGATTCAGGAGTGTTGTATATTTGATGATTACATCACATTTCATAATGTGTGTAACACATCTGAATTAAAATTGAATGAATTGTTGAATTACTACAATTCATATGTTTACTATACTATACAACACACGTCATCATTTACAATCATGTGACTAATTAGTCTGCCTATTTAAACGGTAGAAGGAGCCACTTACCTTACAGGGTGAAATGGATGTGGCACCAGATTACGCTTTTGTGTTGTTTTTTTGCGAGGAGGAGGAAGGACATTATGTTGCAGAGGAGAGAGGAGAGAGAGGAGATAGAGAAGAGAGAGGAGAGAGAGGAGAGAGAGGGAGATCCGTGTTGTCAGACATATAGCCCCACGCAATTTTAGGCAAAGAACTCCCTAGAGGGCTTGAGTGAGGCAGAGATTATCAGCCGCTATCGATTGAGCTCAGCGGCTATCTTGGAACTGTATGAAGTGTTAAGAGAAGATTTAGAGCCAACAACAGACAGGAGTCACGCAGTGCCTGGCCTGATTAAAATGCTGAGCTCATTACATTTTCTTGCTTCTGGGTCATTTCAGACAACTGTGGGCATAGTAGGCGGGGTCTCGCAGTCTGCATTTTCGCGGGCCTTTAGCCAGTTTCTATGTGCACTGACTCAACGCGCTAGTGATTATATATATTTTCCTAGTGAGCAGACAGAGTGGCAGGCACTGAAGACTGCATTTTATAATGTAGCTGGGCTACCCAATGTGATGGGTGCTATAGATTGCACACATGTTGCGCTGACCCCGCTACGTGAAGAGGAGAGGGATTTCAGAAACAGGAAACATTACCACTCGCTCAATGTGCAGGTCGTATGTGACGCATACATGAAAATTCAGAGTGTGGTAGCCCAATTCCCAGGTGCCTGCCACGATTCACATATTCTGAGGAGCTCATTAGTGTTCCGTAAATTTGAAGCGGGGGAATTCGAGGACGGTTGGCTATTGGGTCAGCCAATGTTACAGAAAGTGCACTTCCAAGTACATTTCATGTAGAGTTAAATGTTTCATTATGTGTTGCTAATATTGTAAGTAACCACAAATCCTTAACATTTGTGAAGTTGTATATATAATCCATGTAATGCAGCGTCATCTTAGATAATGAGGGTTTGATTGTTAGGGCATGTGTTGTATATTCTTCTCGTGTACTATGAAATGCAAATAGCCAATGTTTTGAATATTGTTACATATTATAGTAACATTCATGTGATTTGACTGTCTTATAGGCGACTCAGGATATGGAAGCCGGCCTTGGCTTCTGACTCCACTGGGTAATACTCAAACCCCTGCAGAGGAACGATATAATGCCGCACACATATCCACATGCTCGGTGATTGAGAGGACATTTGGAGTGTTGAAAAGTCGTTTTAGATGTCTTGATAGATCTGGTGGCGCGCTACAGTATTCGCCAGCGAAGGTTGGCGACATAGTGATTGCTTGTTGCATTCTGCACAACATTGCAATACGTCACAATCTTCAAGGCAACATTCGTGAGGATTTAGAGGAGGATCCTCCCGTGCCTCTTGCAGGGGTTAGGGAGCATACAGCCAGTGGAGTGCCCGTTCGCCGGGCGTTAATAGCTAATTTTTTCACATGTAAGATTTTATGTGACATATAATATAATCTATAATCATCTCGTGGTGTGTGTCACATTGCATTGTGTATCTAATCATAGGATCCTGCTCTCTCCAATGAACTGCACATTTTGTAGTGAATGAACCTAAGTTCATCTTCCAACGGTATGTCAATGTTTAACACATTTGTTCTTGTATAAATCATGTTTCTCCCCACCTGTACAATGTGTGCATCCTTAAATGCAGAATGTTGTGCATTAAGTGAAGAGATAGTGGTGTATTGCTGAATATGCATAGTGTTATATTACAACGTAACAACTACTCTACATGATTATATATCATTTTTATAACAACTTGACAAATTAATATTAACTTATAAACCATTATTTAATAATTGTCTTCTTAAATACTTTGACAATAGTTATGGTTCACATTCCTTAATTAATATTATTATTGCTACTTAGGTAACTATTACTACATACATAATTGGAATGTCTGCAGGAGTATGAGCAGATGACATGGTGATATCTTCAATCAGTAACCTGGCATGTATCCCTAACAGAATTAATAATTGTAGGTTTATAACACACATTTCTATATTATTCTTTTATGTCAATGCGTGGTACTATTAGTCAGGTAGAAATTTAAGCAATACATTACAGTTCCAGTATCACTAAATGTGTCTTTCTTCACACGACATAGGAAAACATTACTGCTGCGGCTCATCTGAGTCTAACACATCGTCGTTTTTTCCCTGGCTTTTTCCTGGAATGCGATGCACTTCACCTGGAGCATGCCGCATTCATTTTGCGTTCTCAGCCACGGGTCATGTGCGGTTGACGTGCGGTTG
The DNA here is from genome assembly GCF_040206685.1 of Ascaphus truei. Classification (NCBI taxonomy): domain Eukaryota; kingdom Metazoa; phylum Chordata; class Amphibia; order Anura; family Ascaphidae; genus Ascaphus; species Ascaphus truei. The sequence continues at coordinate 93,956,932 of NC_134484.1, read as the reverse complement.
ATGCGTTTATTGAGAATGGGTCAGATTTAATAGGTTGCAATTCTTCGCGTGTCCGCCAGATGGCAGATATTCATGAATTGTAATGCGTATGCGCTTCAGTAATGTGTCGACTTGCAGGTGTTTCGTTTAAAAAAGATACCACAGTGTGCTATTGTAACTTGGCCTTGAGACTGAAGGAAGAGGTTGCAAAAATGTATCAATTTAGGCTTTTCATATTAAAGAAAGACAAAGACCAGTTTCGGTTACAGTATTCTCCAGAGACCCGCCGCCCGCCATGAGTGTTCAAGTGCAGCCCGTTTTCCAAAAACCCGACAGAAGTTACGCGTATTTGATATGTGCCGCGATTAATGCAACAGATTATAAGATGGCAACAGTTGTACAAATTTATCAGTATTTTATCGAAAACTATTACTTTTACAAATTATCTCCAGCTCCTCATACGTGGAAGCGTGCAATAAGGAAAAGGTTATGTCGCGATCCCTGTTTTTATCGTATTGAGCCACAATTTGTTGAAGGGTATTGGTGTGTATCACCGGCTTTTTCCTGTTTCTATGATCAGGCAGACGGCAAAAGGCGAAGGGTCATGTTAAAACCAACTAAGAAATGACAGTCGCTGTCAAGCAATGCACCGGCTTCCAATAACGGTCCCACCGTCAGTGACAACCCTTGCTGTCTATCCAGAACGCCTGAGCCGGATTTCGCGTGCAGTTTCGATCAAGCTGGCATGTACCTAAGCAATTTCCAGCCTTATCAACTGACTACAGGTGGACTAGTCCCGCTGCAAACTATCGACGTGGATGATCAAGAACACTGGACTGGCAGTGGGCCGGCGGCAGCTGAATGGGAAATTCTATGGTGAGTATTGTTGCCGTATTATTTTCTGTGGTTTTTTTATTTTGACAATACAGTATCAATATCGGTGCGACTCAAAAGTCAAGCGATTCTCCTGTAAGCAATATCATTGGCTGAGCGGCTTCTACAGTACTGTACTGCAGATACTGAACAATTGGTGGAACGCTAGGTGCATGCGCATTGGAACCTTCTTGAAACGCATATGCATGTCATTACATCGACGGTAGGCGCATGTGCATGTGAACAGGAGACGCCCCCCGAGAAAATTATTGGTGGGACTGGCTGGGAACTTCTTTAGGGGGCTGACCATTACAGTAAAACTTTTCTTTTTATTTTTCCTCAGAAAAGAAAACGGCTAATGGAGGGATTTCGATGGATAATATCGCTTTGTGTAATAATGCCTGCACATTGCTGAATCGGATTGAAAAACCCACGTACTGGAGTCTACAGTTTAGTGGCCGTTGTTATTGATTAGGATAGAATACTGTACCTGAAACAGTATGCTGATGTTTTCCGGCCGTACAGTATACAATACTTTTTTATAAACAGTATACTGTGTAATAAACCCGAAAAAATAAAAACTATGCATTTATTCTACATGTATTACAGTACTGTACATACAGTATGTGTCTTCTATACAGTGCCAGTATATACAGTACAGTACTGTATGTGTCTTCTATTTTTTTTAATACTCTTGTACTGAGCATGCCTACAGTATACAGTACAGTGTGCCTGGACAGTAGTGTACATTCTAGAAACACTGTATTTTGTTACAGTAGCAAAGGAGCCAATGGAACAATGTAAAACAAATCAACATGTTCTTTTATTGGTGGAGTAAGTACAAAAACATTTATTTACAAATACTGTACAATGTAGAAACATTTTAAGTGCACAGCAATTCAAAACATCAACAGGTGTATGGTTTACTGCTACAGTTGTGAAAACATTTATGTCAGTCGGTATGGTTTACAGTCACATGTTTTAAAAACAAATTCTTTATTCATAAAATATACAAAACACAACATCTCCTTTATTAAAGAACGGCAAGTCAAAACATATACAGTGGGATGGTGTGCAAAACAGTCTGCACCAGTACAGTCCTCGAGGGCAGCAAACAGGCCCGGTTTCCAGGGTAACCTTTGAAAACCATGCCTGTTTGCGGCCCTCAGGGACTGGAATTGTGCAGGTCCTGTGTGTGTGTACAGCAAGTTAAAACATTTCTGTATAAATACAAGTTAAAAAACACACAACAACATCTCCTTTATTTAAGTACAGCAGGTCAAAACATGTACAATACAGTTCAGCACAACAGTATGGTCTTACCTGTGATTAAAAAAAATCTTTATTCATAAAATACAGTATACAAAACGAAACATCTCCTTTATTAAAGAAACATATACAGTACAGTGGGATGGTGTGCAAAACTGTCAGTCAGACCTGCACCACTACAGTCCTCGAGGGCAGCAAACAGGCCCAGTTTTAAGGACAACCTTGAAAACCGTGCCTGTTTGCGGCCCTCAGGGACTGGAATTGTGCATGTCCTGTGTGTGTGTACAGCAAGTTAAAACAGCAAGTTAAATACAGTACAGCAGGTCAAAACATCTCCTTTATTTAAGTTCAGCAGGTCAAAACATGTACAGCACAGTTCAGCACAACAGTATGGTCTTACAGTTCCCGTAATTAAACCAGAAAGTCCACCACATTGTCCGTCCATGGCCGATTCCTTGCATGGTGCAAAACGCCATTAATGCAGTCTCGAACGCCTTCCATTATAGGATCTGTAATTGGATAAAAGCGCCGCATTTCATCCAGAATGTTCTTTCTTAAATTGGCAGGAAGCGCCTTTTTTATGCGATTTCCTTCATTGTTCACTCTGAAGGTCCAGTCTCAGTACAACGAGTAGGGAACATGGTGCTTAAAAAGTAACAAGGCATACTTGTGGGGTGCACCAGCACTCATCACCCTATACTTCTCCCTGAGCGCCGGTGGCAGATCGCACAGGGTGATGTCGGGCACTGTATCGATGCGAGCGAATGTAGGTCTTCTGCGAGCGAGTGTGCTTGAGGCAACGTGCGATGGTAGGTTGTCTGGGAGGAAGCTTTCCTCCGGTCTTGGTCGCCGTGTTGTCTCCTGGCGTGGTCTTGACGGGGTTGTCATGTCCTCCTCAACGGCATACATGTACACTACATCTTCTTGTGGAGGGGGTGCGCTTGGTGATGGAAGGGGGTCGATGCTCCCATTCATCAGATCCATGTCACCCCCCTGCTCCGGCATCGGGGAAACAGGGGCATTAACACCGAGCAAATGATGTATACCCGCTATGTCAGCCTCTATCTTATCCATCCGTCGATCCATCCAATGATCCATATGTTGCATCCGTTGATCCATATCTAGCATCCGTTGATCCATATGTAGCATCCGTTGCTCCACATTTAGCATTGTCTCCAGAAGCAGATCTATCTTTGCCAGCACAATAGATTTCCCGGGGAGATCCACACTTATCCCATTCAGCATCCGGTCTAACGAGCTGCTTCTTGTGCATGGTGTGTGGACATCTGGGTGGATGGGTGCAACGGAGGATGAGATGGGGGTTCCATGGAGAGAAGCGGCGGCGTCGAAGGGTGGAGGAGGTGAACTGTGCATATCCGGTAGAGGAGAAGCGGCAGCGTCGTCGAAGACGTATGGAGAAAGTGACCTATGGATTTCCGGGCGAGAAGCAGAGTCGTCTAAGAGCAAAGGAGAAAGTGACCCGTGGATTTCAGAGGCAGCATCGTCAGATAGAACTGGAGAGGATAGCCTGTAGGTTTCCGGGAGGGCGGAGGCAGCGTCGAGGACGAGGGGTGGAGAAAACGGGCTGAAGATTTCTGGGACAGCGGTGGCAGAGTCGTCGAAGCGTATTTGAGGAAGTGGTCTGCGAGTTCGATGGGTTGACTGCCAATCATTTTGCGTGGAGAGTACATCCCCGTATATCTTCTTGACATAAAAAGGCTGACGTCTATGAAAACCCTTAGCCTTTGGGGTCAGCAGAAGGTTTTCTTTATTGGCCTTAGCCTGTCGCTTTTGCCTTGGCGTGGAAACGGCAACCGCCTTTCGCTTTTTCTGCTTGACAGGCACGGCAGAGGCGAGTGGGTTCCTGCATCCGTAGAATCGGGGTTGATCCATGGAAGCAGATGGCATAATGCAGTATCTGGACAAGGGCAAGTTCAGATAAAGATCATCGAGTGGTGGGCTATGCAAAGTGTGTAACCTTTTATGCATGGCAGCGAGGTACAGGTGTTGAAAGTGGGCGTACTCTAATGTGAGTCATTACCGTATAAATACACCATCCATTTTGTGGATTCACTGCACATAGAATACACATCGACTAAACATCGAATATACATTCTTGTGTTTGTATTTCTTTCTACTCGCAGCAATGGTTGTTAAAAAGATTTCCAAGGATCTCAGCATGCGAATTAAGGAGATGTACACGAGCGGCCACCGAATTGCTGCTATCCAACGCTGGTTAGCTACTTCTGGCCTCGTTGTGCCAGCAACCACCGTGAGCTATCATGCACATGGAAAAAAACGAGAACGCAAAAGGGCACCAAGGGTAACTAACCTGTAAGTATATTTATAAAACTTAAAAAAAAAAATTAGATCAAAAAATGTACTGTACACCTACAGTACTGTATCTAATATTTTTGTTATTTCTGTTGATTTATATTACAACAGTATATATATTTTGTATATTTATATTTATATTACAACAGTATATATATTTTGTACATTTATATTTATATTACAACAGTATATATATTTTGTATATTTATATTTATATTACAACTGTATATATATTTTTTATATTTATATTTATATTACAACAGTATACAGTATATATTTTGTATATTTATATTACAACAGGATATATATTTTGTATATTTATATTTATATTACAACATTATATATATTTTGTATATTTATATTACAACAGTATATATATTTTGTATATTTATATTTATATTACAACTGTATATATATTTATTATATTTATATTACAACAGTATACAGAATATATTTTGTATATTTATATTTATATTACAACAGTATATATATTTTGTATATTTATATTTCAACAGTATATATATTTTGTATATTTATATTTATATTACAACTGTATATATATATTTTATATTTATATTACAACAGTATATATATTTTTTATATTTCTGCATATTAATAGAACAATATATTGCATCCTGTTGATCTACTGTCTCTAATTTTTTTACTTACCGGATTGTTTTTCTTTACATTGTATGGAGACAACTCTTCTGCTGGACAAAATAAGTGAGGAGAATGATGAGAAGAGTGCATTAAGGGTCAAATACACTCTGCAGGAAAATCACAATCTTACTGTATCCGAGACCAGCATAAAGAAGATGAGACGAAGCATTGGATGGAAATATGGACGTGTGAGGTTAGTACTGGACAGAACAGGAGGTAAAAGTGTTGTTTAGGAAACTGTACTGTACCGTAAAATTATTTATTCCTTGTCATTACAGAGTGTACCCCATGAAAAGGGACGCAAACAAAATCAAAAGAGTGGTCCAGGCCCAGGTATGGATCAACAGTGGGGAAACTTTCCAGGATTGCATCTTCACTGACGAGTCTACTGTGTCGCTGGAGAGATTTGCAAGCTTTGCATTCCACAAAAAAGGGCGCATATCTTTGAAGCCTCGGCCAAAACACCCGTGAAGCTGCATGTGTGGGGTGCCATCTCTAGGCGTGGACCAGGATGCATTGTCATCATTGAGGGTAAAATATATGAAATATAATGTAGCCTTTTGCACTGTACTTTACTAGTGTAGCCTTACTGTACGCACTGTACTGTACTATTGTGCAGTTTTTTGAGCACTTTTCTTTTCTTGCTATAGGAATCATGAATAAAGCTTTCTTCCAAGACAACATTGTCCCTGAGATAGTGCAATACATCACACGCGAGTTCCCGAATGGTCACCGCTTCTATCAGGACAACGATCTGAAGCATACCGCGTCAACAGCGCATATCCTTGAGCGCGGTATCAACTGGGTGAAGACGCCAGCGGAGTAAGTGCGGTAACCGTGTCTCATTTTTTCCCCACTGTTTTTACTGTATACTGTATCTCTCAAACTAATTTGCCATTTTTTTCCAATACCAGATCGCCAGACTTCAATCCGATCGAAATGGTCTGGCATCAGCTGAAGGACCATATCCGGAAAGTGTCGAAACCCTCCAAAAAGGACGAGTTGTTGAAAGGCATAATGAGTTTTTGGAACGATGTACTCACCGTGGAATGCTGCAATAAATATATAACCATATTGCCACTGTGTTGCCCATTGTGATCGCGCGTAATGGGCAAGCATCAGGAAAGTAGTACTGTGCTGTAGTATTGTAAGTACAGTATGATACAGGTAAGTATGGCACAGATTTTTTCTTTCCCAATAGTCAGAGTATACAGTAGTTACAGTTTTTACAGAGCAGCACCAGCCATCAGGTTACAGTACATAGTATTTAACAGTAGTCAGAGTATACAGTAGTTCCAGTATAGACTAGTTTGACAGTACTACAGTAACTGCCCACTAACTGCTCAATTTTTTTCTTTCCAGAGAAAGCAGCACCAGCCTTCTACAGTAGTACTACACATCACACAATGCCATAATACAGTACGCACATAACTGCATTAATGTTTTGTTTTCTTGTCGTTTCAGGAAAAAAAGGTGGTCTGGGGGGAGGTGGGGTGTTGTGTCCAGTCTAATCTGTTTGTACAGTCAAATTTACAGTATATAAACAGCAGTAATGATGTACACAAAACCTCTCCTCACTCAATGAACTACTGTACTGTACACAGAATGAGGAACAAGATAAAGACGGAAAAAATAATATTACTATATATATATATTATACATTACAGTATATATTATTAAATAATATTCTTATAAATGTGCGTTATTCATGTTTCCCCATGTTTTACAAATGTTTTCTAAATGTTTATCCAATTTCAATCTGCCAGAAGAACTTAATAAAGACTGCATTATGTATTATTCATGATTATTTTTATATTTGTATTTTTTGGTTCCTGATAAAATAAAATAAATATTTATTCACATTCCTGCTAATCATAATCATTGACAACAACCACAACCCCCCCCCACCCCTACAGTACACCAATGAATAAGAATGAATGACAAAACAACATGAATCAGTTAATGGTTTTTTTTAACTCTCAATTCTCACAATGCTGTGCAAATCAAATTTACATTTCAAATTCGAGAAGGGATTTTTCAAAGCGTTACCGTAAACAAAGCCTCAAAGGGTCGGGGGGGTTGGGTGAGTCATGCGTTAGCTCCCATCTCAAAGAGGATTACATGCAGGCGCAGTGAGGTGATTGACGCTCGGCTAGGGACGGATTAAAAACACAATGACTACAGTAGCTTCAGAAAAGTAATGACTCTGTGGAGGGGGGGTGGAGTGAGTCATGTGCAGTAATCAGCTAGCTCCCATCTCAAAGAGGATTACACGCAGGCGCACTGAGGCTTTGTAGCTCGGCTATGGACGGATTAAGAACACAATGCAATATTCAGAAAATTAACGACTCTGTGGAGAGAGGGGGTTGGGTGACTCATGCGCAGTAAGCAGCAAGCTCCCATCTCTAAAAGGATTAGAGTACACGCAGGCGCAGTGAGGCGATTGACGCTCGGCTAGGGACAGATTAAAAACACAATGACTAACTAACTTCAGAAAATTAATGACTCTGTGGAGGTGTCTGTCAATAAGAGTTTGTGTGTGCGTGGGGGAGGGATGAAGGATTAGTTGTGCAGCAGTTCAAAGAAATAACATACTGTAGAGTACAGTAATTTCAAAAGGCAGTTCATCATAATACTGTAATTTGATCCCTACACCCCCCAAATACAGTACATAAAAAGCACACAAATCAACCATGTCAGGCAAACGCACAGATTTAATATCGTAATATCAAGATTTTTTTTGCAGGCTGGTGGATAAAATAACTGTTAAAAAATCATAATTAAATTTTTTTTGGGGGGGCACTCAAGCAAGCAGTGGTGGGTAAAGTTACAGGCGCATGAGCAGGAATAAACTAGCTCCCATCCGAAAGAGGATTACAAACAGGCGCATAGAGAGGTGATGCTCTGTGCAAATCAAATTCGAGAAGGGATTTTCCAAAGCATTGCCGTAAACAAAGCCTCAAAATTCCCATCTCAAAGAGAATTACACGCAGGCGCAGTGAGGCTTTGTAGCTCGGCTATGGACGGATTCAGAACACAATGGCAAGATTCAGTAAATTAACGACTCTGTGGAGAGAGGGGGGGGGTGTGACTCATGCGCAGTAAGCAGCTCCCATCTCAAAAGGATTACACGCAGGCACGGTGAGGCTTTGTAGCTCAGCTATGGACGGATTCAGAACACAATGGCAAGATTCAGTAAATTAACGACTCTGTGGAGAGGGGGGGGGGTTGGGTGACTCATGCACAGTAAGCAGCTCCCTTCTCAAAAAGGATTACACGCAGGCGCAGTGAGGCTTTGTAGCTCAGCTATGGACGGATTCAGAACACAATGGCAAGATTCAGAAAATTAACGACTCCATGGAATTTCAAATCCTTGAGCTAGCGTTCGTGGGGGAGGGGGCTACAGGGTACAGCTGCATGAAGTTCAAAGCTAAAGACATACTTTAATTTCAAAAGGCAGTTCATCATAATAATACACCCCCAAATACAGTACGTAAAAAGCACACAAATCAACCATGTGCAGTCAAACGCACAGGGTCGCAGTCAAAAGCTACAGCACAGATTGAATATTGTAATACAGTAAGATGGTTTTTGCAGGCTTGTGGAGAAAAAAAATTACAATAAAAAAAAAATTTAATTTTTTTTTTGGTCACTCACTCAGGCAAGCAAGCAGTGGTGGGTGAAGTTACAGGCGCATGCGCAGTAAATTCCTGCTGTCAAGAAGGAATGTGATTGAAACCAGACACACGTTCAAAGGAATGGTGTGGGAGAGATGTACTGCATTGTAGAGAAGATAAGAAGTTTAAATACCCTGCAGTGCAGTTAATTATCCCGAGCGAGGGGAGAGCGCTGTATATGCCGAAATGTGACATTGTTACAGTACAGTACACGCCTATGCGTTTCAACAATTTTCAAATGAGACATACTGAGACATACTGTACTGCAGAACAGCACTGCAAATGCATGTATACTTTAAATATGCAAATTTAGAATTACTGTGCGCACACACACAGACTGTCTACTGACGTAGGTTTAACCGCGAAGGTATTATACTTCCAAGACAACAGCTCGCAAATGCCCCCCTGAGTTTTTACACAGCATTGCAGTATTGCAAACAGCTAGAATAAAATGCTAATATCACGAGCGCGAAAATAACGCAGTTCACTCCGGGCGAAAACGACAAAAAAACGCACCTAACCGGGATAATCTGAGAGCCGCGGATCTATCCGACTTAGACTCAGATCGGCCGCCACTGTAATTGTATTAGAGTCATGTCAAAGTGTCATCAGCATGACATTGACAAAAATGTAGCACTAACACAAGATGTAATTGAAAAGTTTATTGTAATGTTTACACACATTTCAAAGTAATCGAAAATTCCCTAAAATCTATATTATTTCAGCTAATCTAATTATATAATCTAAGATTAGATAGGATATATAAAAGTTTGCATGTTCACTTTCATGTGTATCATAGCATGAGTGCCCATGTGATGTATTTGGCCAGTATGTAAAAGCTCGCAGTTGGTTGGTGTTTGGATACATCCATTCACATTATCTTCTGTCTGGAATGGAGATGTCAACATCTGTTAAAGAAGTAGATATGTAATATTAATTACAGCAATGTAGAGGTTAAATACAAACTTAATGATGCATCTAAACACACGTGCTGTTCTACTGTAACTGTGTACTACACGTGAAGCATGCCGTTCTAGAATATTACACTACAACTTCTAAATAACTACTTACTAACTTACTGTATCAAACCAAGGATTTTCTGTTATATATATATATAAAGCCTAAGTATTGGACATTTATCATATACTATCCATTTTTGAGTAGTTTTGTCACTGCTTGTATTGGAGCCGATCCGTTATTTACTACGTTTGGTGCCTGGAGCAGGAAATCTGACTGCCATGTCAGCTCCTTGTACTCCGATGGACACATACTCTCGCGGGATTCAACACCAGGGGGTGGATGCGCGCGCACCCCACTGACGCCCACAACAGGAGTGTGTTGGACTCTGCACACAGCTATTATCCACAGAGGCTCCATCGGGTGAATACAAGACTTTACTCATTGCCTTATTTTATCTTGCTTATTGTAAGTGTTCGTAATTCACATGCGTGTTTACTATTAATATTAAAATACAGTATTATGCTATGGGAGCCGCGCTGTATTCTTTTCATTATATATATATATATATATATATATATATATATATATATATATATTCTGATTCATCCACGGAAAATGCTACAAATACACAAGGTTTTGTTTGTCCACATGCTATCACTACAAACATGTTATATACAGAATGCAAAACAACATTTAATTATTCAGCATAATGTGACCGATTTGCTGTTAAAGTGCTGCCTTTCGTGCCATTTATATAAGTGACAAACCTGAATCAACAGACACATAACATTATAATGTTGCCATATGCAAAGTACACATATTTGGAATATATGTACTGCATTTCTGCACATAACATATCAATGTAATTTTGCAAATGGATTATTTTTCACAGAGGGGCGTACACGTAGTGGATTGATATTTAAGGGCTGCGCAGGAATATCTGTGATTTCAGGCGCCATTGCACAGCACTTTTAAAAAGTTTGGCACGTATATCGTTAACTAGAGCTTACCTTCTTTCAGAACTGTGTTCCAGCATATTGTGATCTTCACACCGCGATCTCTGTTATATTATGAGAAGAAGGCGAAAAAGGTAAAAGACACACGTTAATGTAAACAAAGAAAAACTTTTCCCGTATGGTACGCGCATGCGTCATGAATTGAACGCATATGCCTGTCATTCGGGAATAAGCGATTCACACATTGTATAAAGTACTAAAGTTATAGTTACCTACATTATATTGCATTCATATTCGGTGCAGTCATGGAAGGGGTGTTTGCGAGGTAGCCGCTGTAGTCAATCAATTCGTTGTTCATTGTGTTCAGCTGGGTAGGGCTCTAGCTGACTCCATAACAGTTTGAATCTTGTAGAATGTACTGAGGCGGATACAGATAGTAACTTTGTGCCATTTCAGCTGGTCGTGCAAACTCGGTATTATGCACGTTATCGTAATAACTAGCTCCGTTATGGTTCTGGTATTGGTTAGGCAACTCCGGTTGAAAAGAATAGAAATTCTGCTGAACATTTAAGGCACCGCAGCGGGCACCTATATCCTGGTAGTTGTGCCCGACAATTGTCTATCTTCTGACATTTCCATTCACAGACATACGCATACCGGATTCATAAACTGACCAACAGCCACCCCTGTTTCCGAGAGATGGTGGGTTTCAAATAAAAGAAGGATTGGTTGATAAAGTGCGGCGGATAGAATTTCTCCATACCTTAGGTTTTGGATGATTTTGATAATAAGGGTAGTTATCCGTAATATATTCATATATCTGTGAGACAGTAGCTTTTTTCTGGATCCGGTTTTCAATGGCGCTATATATTAGATTGGCGTAAGAGAACGGAGGCTTTTCGTAAGAACACATCTCAAACGGCATGTTTTTTCAGGGAATGGAGTACAGTAACCAAAACTATCCCTTACATTCATCTTCTTACAAAGTATCTAAACTTTCATTATGTGCACAACACTGTACAAGGTCATTATACAAAGGAAGACGTGTCCATGTATTATTCTCCCACATACAGGTGGTCAGTATATATATTTTTGGCTTGCATATTCAACATGATTCTGTAGCAAAACTCAGAAACACCCATAAATTGGAAAGAATATTGTTTGAAAAGAACATGTGAAAGTGTTCAACAATGATAATGACTATTTTTCCCTGTTAATACAAAATAACTATATATATTTGTGATGTTAGCCTCAGATAGATTATTCACACATGAGAAATCCTATGCTGTTTAGTTCACATGTATGCACCTGAAATCTGTTCTTATACACACTTGATTATTGCACATTGTTCAGCATGTTTCTTGAACATTAGTGAAGGGAAAGCATTTAAGAAGAATAAGATTAGAATAAGATTAGAATAAGAAATGGCCTACTTTTTTTTGTATTTCTTTGGGATGACCGTGTGGTAGGCCTTGCTGTGGGATCAGATGCACGGTGACGTGAATGAAGCCTTGTTCTTGCAGTTGGTGGTTGGGCCAGTGCCTGAGGTTGGGCCAGTGCATGAGGTTGGGCCAGTGCCAATGGTTGGGCCACTGCATGAGGTTGGGCCAGTGGCAATGGTTGGGCCTGTGCCTGGAGTTGGGCCAGTGGCAATGGTTGGGCTAGTGCCTGGGGTTGGGCCAGTGCCAAAGCTTGGGCCAGTGCATGAGGTTGGGCCAGTGCCAATGCCACTGCTAGCTGATGTTGCTGCGGCTGTGCCAGTGCAAGTGCCAAGATTTGGGCCAGTGGTATAGCCTGTGCCATTTGATCCTGCTGTGCCATAGCCTGTGGCTCTGGCTCTCTTTGTGGCTCTGGCTCTCTTTGTGGCTCTGGCTCTCTTTCTGGCTCTGGCTCTGGCTGGAATTCTAGCTCTGGCTCGGACAGTGGGTCTGGCTGGGATTGTAGCTCTGGCTCAGATAGTGGCTCTGGCTGGGATTCTGCCTGTGGCTCTCTTTGTGTCTGGGATTGGGTCTCGGATTGTACCAGAGGGTCTGGCAGGGGCTGTGCCTGGACATGTGACACAACCTGTGCCATACATTTCGCAATGATAGTGAGGCTATTTGCCATGTTTAGGAGAGTCTCCTGTTGTTCTGTCATTATGACAGTCATGTTTTTCATTTCCTTATACATGTTTTCATTTATTTTAGACTGTCTGTCTGCTTGATCTTGTTGTTTTTGGAAAAACCTGCCCTCTAGGCTGGTTAGATTAGACAATGCATCCGCACAAACCTGATCTCCCTGTCCTGCTTGGATCTGACCATTGTCTTCATCTGTTTCAGGATGTTGTGTATCCTGTAGTGCACGAAAATCAGGTCCGGAATCTTCAGGCTCTGTGACAAGAATATGTGGTGTATCCACTACCATCTCATCATCACTTCTAACATCTTATGTTGTTGTGTTGCTGACACATCTGATTCCGTGTCCTCAGCAATAACTATATGTAGCCCCGGTAAGAAATGGGGGCTATATATTTTTCTCCTACTGGTGTAAGTCCTGTTAAGGGCAGGCCGCCAGTAGTTATCATGGGGTTTTCCCCAGCTTCAAGCCCTGCCTGGATTGATGGAGGCAGGCCTCTGACTCTGTGTGCAGGCCTGAGACAGAGGGGAGGGCCTGCTGACATCAGGGGGGGTGGGGCTGTCTAAAGTTAGCACTGCCTATTCCTGTAAGTGACAAGCAGTTATGTCCTGGGAGCTGAGGAGTGAAGTTCTGGTCTGAGTTGGAGTAAGACCAAGTAGTTCAGTTATGTCCTGGGAGCTGAGGAGTGAAGTTCTGGTCTGAGTTGGAGTAAGACCAAGTAGTTCTGTTCTGTCCTGGGAGCAGAGAGTGCTGAGAGGTCATGATTAGAGTGACACCTGTGCTTGGAGAGGAGGCAGAAGACCAGCCTGTTTAGAACTGATAAAACTATAGGCGGTGGACCAATGCCCCTCACCCTGTTCAGGGGGTGAGGGGGGGATCTTGCCTCACCCAGAGGGTATACCCTTGCGGTGGGTGTCGGGGGTATTGAAGCCCAATACAGCCCATCCTGCAGGGGTACAGCCTGGAGGAGAGGGTGTGGAGGAAAATACCCTGTATACAATTGGAAGCACGGCTGTGTATGAACTGTGGTGCATGATCTGCTGTGTGCTGCTACATAAAGAATAAAGAGACATTGCTGCTTTTAACAAAGAACTGACTGAGACTGGAATCTCTCTTCCCTGAGTGGGAATTCTCTGTAAGGGTTCCCCCTCATATCCCTGGGGCTTATAGAGATGGAGGCGCTGCACCGTTGCTAGAGAAGATGGAGGCATATACCCCAGAAGCCTGTCCCTGTTATCCCCAATACCAACACGGGAGACTCAGGCCCTCCTGTTCCTCACAGGTATGCACCACCAACATGTATGTAGCCAGCCCTCACTACACCCTAGAGGTCCAATCTGCGACCGGGGGGATGGGGGGGAACATGGGTTACATATATAATAAATAACAACACGTTACAATCAACATAATGCTTAAGTTATTATGTGCTCCTCTTTATTTGCCTGTACATCCAGTGTGAATGCACATATTGTGATTCTATTTCATTAATCCGTGCATCAGTTAAATAACAAGCATGCTTTTCATAAAATCAACAGTGACATGTGTAATTTTGACATTACATGGTCACATCATCTAAACAGATATTGTAGTTTAATGTATGTATAAGTGCACTATTGATGACTTAAATATTGATGTAATAGCATACGACTCACCAGGTGTCGAATGAGAGTAACGATGCGCGGAACACACCCCCCTGCGGCGTGTTATTTCCTTACCTGTTTACTTCTGATCGCCGCCCTCTAGCTGCGAGTCAAGATCCTGTGTCTTTAAGGATTCTGAAGCAAGCAACTCCATCTTGCTTTCTAGCAAACCCTGCCCTCTTCCTCCTGACAGGAAGTAAGCCTCTCTTTGACTTTCTCTCTGCTATTAGTCTTTTGCTGCCTGCTCTGGTGCCTGCTAGTACTCATCGCATACTGTTCCTGTCTAGACCTCCTTTGGGACTTTACTTATCTCCTATGGATTCCGGAAGACTGGGACAGTCACTCTTATACTACTGAGGTTAGTTTACCGTCGGGTAGTGTAGGTACCTGCTAAGTAGGGTTCACCTTGACGTGGTAGCAGGCTTATAATTCCTTGGCCAATGGATTAGACTAAGAACCCTTATGTTATATTTAGTTTCGCTGCACCTTGCTGTTTGTCACTATGCCTTTAAGAAGCCTGGACGTTCTCCAAGAAGCAGTCCTTCTCTGGATGTTTCCTTGTGCTCTGGACTCCATGCCCATGTTCCATGTTCCTGGTTTCTGTTTCCAGACTCCCGTGCTGAAGCGTTGGCTTCCCACAACCCCCGGGTTGGTGCCTGAGAGTGCGCACTCCCGCTCTGCTGTCAGAGCGTGCGCGCACATGCAGCTGGATCAGTCGTGTCTCTGAGCTTGGCTCCGCACCTCCGGATGCGTCGCGCATTCTCATGCGCGCGGCGCGCTCACGTGATTACGTGCGCCGATCCCCAGCTGCGCGGAAACTTACTCCCTTCGTATCCCCTGTGGCCTCCCCACCTCGCTAATGGGTCTTTCCCTTTCCCTGCGCTTGTGAGGAGAGCACAAGCGTGACAGAGAGGTAGATGGTCCAATATCTCGGTTCCCTCCAATGCCAAAAATTAGTCGGGATTCATTATTGAATACATTTTTTCCTCACAGGAATGTAAATGCATCGATGCTGGAGGGCCGCCTCCTGTCCCACATGCATGTCTGCCGGCATCTGCCATCTTCCTCTTCAGTCTGAGTTTAATATCACCAAAGCGTTTCTTACACGTCTCAGGTGTCCTTTTAAACACGCCTGATGCTGAGACAGATCGCATATCTGTGCCCACAGTTTGGACTTCTGACTGGTCTTCGTTTTACCTGTGTGTGTATATATAAAAATGTTTTTAGACATGCCTATAGGTTTATATACATTTAAGTTGTGTGATTTAATTATGTATGGTAATATATGAAACTGTTTTACATGTACATATAATTACCGACCCCTATTAGGCTATGTAATGCGCGCATTAGTGACACATTACATGTGCCCAATCATCAGCACACATCCGTAATAGCATACATGTTTACATGTTATGTTACTCATGTCTTGATTAAACATGGATGCCATATTTGTTGCATTTGTTTTAACACTGGGAGGAATTTAGTGTGAGGGAGTCGGAAAGTACCACGAAACATTACGTTTCCCCTGCGTCTCCGGAGCAGAACCGCATTGGTTTCCGCCTCGGGGACCCCCTACTTCAGGAGATACAGGCCCCGATATGGGGTGCAGGTATCCCCTGCAGAATTGAAATGTCCCGGTCACTTGACGCGGAAGTTTTAAAAGTATAGGGGATACCGGCACCCCATAACAGGGCCTGTATCTCCTGAAGTAGGGGGTCCCCGGACCTGAAACCAATGCGGTTCAGCTCCGGAGACCCCCTGCTCATGTACATTATTATGAAAATGTATTTATTTTGTGTACGATAGCCTGTAACAGCCTTGCAGATAGATGCCAAATCTCCATGCAAATGTCACAGGCGGCTTATTTTTTCTATCAGTTATCGTACGTGAAGTTTAAGTGCGCAAGCAGAGGGAAAATAACTTGCATGCACGATAAGCCAGTTTTGGGCACGTCCAATAGAAAATGGGCTCAGGGCCTTAGTGAATCGCGCCGCCGGCTTCGTTTTTTTTATTGGACGTGCTAATTTTTTTCAGGCCAGCGCGAAAGCTCGGAACTTAGTGCATAGCCCCCTTAATGAGTAAAGAATAAGACATTGCACTGCAAAAATCATTTAGATGGGTGATTGTTCCCTGAAACGTTATGTCTACACCTCACCCCATCGGTATGTTGTAACTCTGTCATTATTTATCTCTGGTATTTTTTGTATATGGAGTTTTTTTTGCCATATGATTCATGTTTTCATTTGGTCCAATACTAAATTCTTTATCAAAATTCTTTTTGGTGTGCAGTGTCTTATTCTTTGTTCATTATATGCTAATTTGCTACATTCTCTAGATTTGTTTAATGCTGATTCTATATTTAGGGCACACACACCATGTTTCTCTCACTGTCCGGTGATATTTCACTGAAAGCTTGCAAAAGTGCATATTCTGAGACTCATTTCGTGACATTATTATCCCTTTGGTACTTGGTGAAACATTTCAAAAGGAATTTAATTTTTTTGGGGAAAGTCTTGCAATTAGATTGTAAGCTCTTCAGGTAAGGGCCTCCCGTTGCTTTATATTGTCACTTACTTGTTGTGCTCATCCCCCTTGTTTGTACTTTATTTATCTTGTATTGTAAAGTGCTGCGTACAGTGTTGGCATTATATAAATACAATTATACAAACATGCAAGCATTTAAATTGTGTGACTGCATTTTGGACAGTATTGCACATCTGTAATCCTGATGCACTGCATACATTACATGGACATGTAAGTATATAATTATTTATAAAGCGCTATCTATGTACATAGCGCTTCTCATTATTAATAGACGTGATATAATAATATAACACATAATGGGAATAAGCGCTTGAGACATACATGTAACATTAGGAAAAGGAGTCCCTGCCCCGAAGAGCTTACAATCTAAGACAGCATTGTGCAAACGGCAACACCTGGTGTGCGTGGGCCGGCAGACTCTGTGCACGGTCGGGCGAATAAGCTCAAGCTCCGTGCTGGTTGCTTTTCTGTGCTCTCTGCTTGTTGCAGGGGTGTGACCTTGCTGCGGGGGGTTGGGGGGGAGGGGTTCTCACGGCACACAGACAACCCCTTCCCCTCCTGTCTGTTTACCCGCCCAGTTGGGAGCAGCACACGGGGGACCAGAGCATGCTAAGTACTCCCCCACCTCCAAAGGTGAAAGTGTGTGACTGTTATATGTGTTTGTTGTGTCTGTGTGTGTTGTGATTGAGTATGTGGGCTGTGTCTGTGTTGTGATTGTGTGTGGGTGTTGTGATTGAGTGTGGGTTGTGTCTGTCTCTGTGTGTGTATGTTGTGATATGAGTGTGTGTTTTGTCTGTGTGTGTTGTGATTGAGTATGTATGCTGTGTCTGTGTTGTGATTGTGTGTGTGTGTGTGTAGTGATATGAGTGTGTGTTGTCTGTGTGTGTTGTGATTGAGTGTGTGTTGTTTCTGTGTGTGTTGTGATTGAGTGTGTGTTGTCAAACTACGAATGTACAAAAATTATTTTTAAAAAAAGTGAGAACATTGAAAACGAAAAAAAAAAAAAAATACATAATACTGTAGGTAGGAGTCTGGATGACACTAGGGACAGCAAGCCAAAGAGCAGGGAGAATAAAAAGGCAAATGGGAGAAGGAAAAAAAAAGGGAGAGGAAGGGAAAAAAAGGGGGGGGGAGAGAGAGAAGGGAGGTACAGTGGCGGCCGCCTTCAGCCTCGTGCGGCCGTTTCAGCGCGACTTTTAAAACCGCGGGCAGATGCAGTGTTGATGTGGCATGTTCCGGTATTTTTAGGTGCCGCGGGCGGTTTCATTGTATTAGCACTATTAGCGCTGTCTCGCCATGAATGCGGCATGAACGCGGCAAAGTGCGTGACATTCGGAAAACATTCCCGAAAAAATTCGGGGATGTAGGAGAATAAAAGGGGCCGCAACAGTAGCAAAGAGGTGGATGAATGCCCCCCCAAAAGAATTGCCTTTGTGCACGTAAGCTCTCCCAAGCTTGGCGCTTGGGGAGACAAACAAAATGGACTTTGAAGCGCGCTCAGCAGCAGTCAATGCGCACACACACACAGCCACACACACAGCCACACAAATAGCCCCGATCCATGCCCCCTCCTCCCGCTCATGCTTGCAAAATCATGCAGGACACCCTGTGCTCATGCTTGGAGAGTTGGTGATGTCACCACTCTCGGTGGCAGGGTGGACGCAGCCTAATTTTGCAAGCGCAAGCTGTTGAAATATGTAAGTATTTAGACATATTTGTATTTACATTGTGTAACAGGTATTCCCTGTGAATACAGACGCTACTACCTGCTGTGTATACCTGTGTGTATACCTAAGCCTCCGCTCGGGGAGCCTGGGGTACATAAATATTATACAATCTCGTGGTGCAACGCCTCCACCTGAGAGGGATCCCAACGGAGTGGGAGGAGGCCCTCACAGGAAACAATCACGGTAAGCAAGCGGTTGTAAAACAGAACAGGCTTTACTGCATATATGAGCATAACATTTACTAAACACATTAAAGGTTAGCACTGCATAAGGATATCACATAATCCCACACCCACCACCGTGTACCCCCACACCGTGTCCACAGTATAACCCCCCTTGTCCAGTGGTCATCACTACCACTATGTGAGAGTACTCTCGTGTGTGCACGTGCGTAACGTTACCTGCCCAGTGCGACGGCACCTGGGCGTTAAAGATTCTTCGCAAAGGATCAGACGAGCTTCCTGGCGATGTCTGGTTCCTCCGGTGAGACGATCTGCGAGGGCGGTCCACCCTTGATACAGTTCCGCTCTCTCTGCTGAGCAGGCTTGATCCCTAGCCTCTGGATGAAAGCACAGCGTCCGCTGTGTCCCTAACTGGCTCTTGATTGTAAGGGGCAGGGTCCCTAACCTGGGACCTGTCCCTGAAACAACTCAACTACTGGGTGGCTCAGGGCTAGCTGGGGCCTAGGGGGCTGCTGGCCTAGTGCAGGGAGTCACTGACTCCTGCACCCTACCTCCTTCCCCTAGCTTCTCCTGGCGCCGACTGCCTTGCTGCAAAACCCCGCGAAATGTATCTAATCTCCTCTGCAGGGAGATGCTGCAGCCCTATTGGCTCCCTGGCGTCACGTGGGATCCCCTAAGGCTCCTGGGACCTGTAGTCCCTGCTGTGAGCCCTCCTCTGATTGGCCCGCAATCGTGCAAACTTCCCTGCTGGCCACCGCACCAATATCTCCACTGCGCATGCGCGCGAAACCCACAATGGCGGCGCCCTTGGCAGGGACCGCCGGGCGTCCCCGGCAACCGGCCGCATCTGTGTTCCCAACACTGTGTCTACACCCCGTAGCGTATATCGTCCCCAATGTGCTGGGGTGCTCTTGGACACCGAACCTTCCCAGTGTCCCCAAGATCCAACCCACCCAAAGGTGTGAGACAGCGCTACCCTCACTATAGTGTTGAGTTGGTGCACTTGCTGGATAAAGGTACCTGCCTGGTGTGTCCACACCGGGGCGCGCAGTGATGTTGATGGGATCCACGGATTCAGTGACGATAACCGTGCAGCCTCCGCCTCTACGATGTGTAGGTCCCGCATGGATTGTACCACCTTATGCAGTGTTTCTTTGTTCCAGGTGTCTGGTCCCAGATCACCTGTGAACAGGAGACCGCCATGTCCTGTCTGTGTCCCTCATTCTAGTACTACAAGACAGTGTCCCTATCTCTGGGCCTGTCCCTGTAGCAACCACAAGCTGAGGGGAGTTGGGGCCTAGCTGGGGCCTAATGGGGGGTTTCTGGCCTAGTGCAGGAGCCACAGACCCCTGCACACACAACCTTCCCCTTCCTTGTCCCAGCTCCGACTGACTAGCGTATATTTTGCCCGTGAAATGTATCCACTCAGGCAGGGGAATGCCGCAGCCCCAGTGGCTGCTGGGGGTTGTAGTCCCCGCGGAGCCCTTTCCTATTAGCCGCCTCGCGCGCAATTGTACTGCGCATGTCCCAATTGGTAATGGCCGCTGGGCTCCTTCTGCGCATGCGCGAACCTCTGCGCGTGCGCACGCACGTCCAACATGGCGGCGCCTTTTACCGGGAGCCGTCGGAGCCTCCAGCGAGCCCATCGCCGGCTCACACCTCCCCATAATGTCACTCGCTGCAGCAGAGGTAAGGGGGACAAGGGGAAGACCTGGCTACACAGTATATGTTTATATTACAGAGCTTACAACTAGAGACCCCTTTAAATATATTTAGTATCAGAGAGGTCTATACCACCTTGCTCTGCATCTTTATATGGATACACTAAGTGGCATCGATTATGGTGGGAGAAAAATAAGATGAGGATCAGCGGGATGTGGTGTCTCTTGAAAGCACTTGAAACCTATTTATTTGAATAAATAACTTTTCTTCAGCATATTGAATAGGGGCCAAATTAAGAACAACTTCAATTCCAGTTGCAACTAAGAGCATATTTTCATGTACTGTACTATATCAAAATGCTAACAAGTACTAAAACATAAACAGAACAAAGCTCAACATTACCCCCAAAAGAGACATATTCACCTGATTAATAACTTTGCCAAAGTAAATAACTCAATAACATTTTCAAAAAGAATCTCCAACGGAGGCAGAAATAAATATTATGTTACTAGCAAAGCTATAAATAGTAATAATTCTGATGCCAGGAACAGTTTTAAACTGCTTTGGAAAATGAATGAGCTCAGGCTGTGTGAAAATAAGTTTATATATGCTGAGCGTACTGTTACTTACAATGACGGTAATTCTTATTTGACAAACAAAATCATTTCATGGAGTGATTTTTTTTTATGCTTTGAAATTGTGCTTTTGAAATCTGGCAAAAAATGTTGACGGTGTTTAGTATTTCAACAGCAGGCATTGAAGAGTCTTCAAGCCGTACAATGTATATGCAAAAGGTATCACAAGATCTCATTGCAAGAATGTTTTTTTTAATATTAATCCTTTCACTGATAGAGAGGTCTACAACACCTTGTTCTTTAATGCATAGTGGGTCCCCGTGTCAGCGAAAGTGTTAAAAAAAGGGCTGGGGTTGGGTTTGTGTTAGAGATGTGTACAGCCTAGGAACTCATCCAGAGACTTGGTTCTTGGCCTTACTCTCAGTCCAGGCTTAGCTGTACAAGCTTTTTATAGCAGAAGGCTATAGCAGAAAACTGAAGGTGGCACAGTTTTAGGACCCTATTCAATATGCTGTGATTTTGTATTCCCCTTGCTCAGGAATATTTGAGCCCCATGAAAATGTGCTTACATTTTCCCGAGCAAGGGTGAAATAGATTTACATCATATTGAATTGGGATTTTAGTGCTCATTTAGCAAATTTTCATCTATCTTTGTTGCACTTTAAACTGTACATTGTCTCAGAGGATATGAACGGCTAGTGACCCGTATGAGTCATACAGATGTAGCCAGCCTTACTGCTCGCGTGGCCACGGGTGAAATGCTGAAATACCGAGGCACTGGGGGAGGTGGCCGTTATTTTCCGTTGGACCGTGCGCGCTTGCGGCCATGCGAACGGTAAGTCTGGCTACATCGGTACGGATGAGTTCTGAAGAGGTTTTGCATATCCCTGTTGTGCCTGCTATGGAACTTGCCTCCCATTGCAAAACCAAGGATCAGACAAGACCGAAAAGCCCAAATAGGTGAATGAGTTACATTTGTGCCTCATAATGATGACTTAGTTTGAATCAAAATACTTAGGGCATAGCAGAATATGTTTTGGTTGCCTAAAATATTACTCGGCTTTACATTTTATTTAATGCTATAAACGTAGTGTCATGGCTCTGTTTTAACTCTAATCTGACCCAAGGTACCATTGTTTGTGATACCTACTGCACCGACACACTTTATTCGAGCAAATACCCGGTATGTACCTGGCAGATACCTGGAATGCGCCGCTCCTCACCTCTGACAAGCCCCGTTGCGTTTGCCTTCCCAGCCTGGGTTCATGCCTGGCTGATGGGCGGCTGATCTGTTAAATGATAATGATTAGGATTTAATAGGCTGCAATGCTTCGCGTGTCTACCAGATGGCATAAATTCATGAATTGTAATGCAGTATATATATATATATATACTGTGCATTATTGCAGCCAGCGGGAATAAAATGCTTCAATCCCTGCTTGGAAAATACCTCAATGCACTCGGGCAGAAAACAGTCACAAACCTCAATACACCCGGGTATACCCGAATTCGTGGGACTAGCCAAGCTCGAATAAAGTGTGTCGCCAGTGTATTGTGATAGAGCAGTGATGGATGCTGTGAAATATTTGAATCCCTGCTGGCCTTTCTGGCAGGGGTTAACTTTTCAGAGGTACAAGTATTGATTGGCATCAATTTGGACCAGCACCATGTACATGAAGCTTGTGCATTTTGTTTCTTACATGTGATGCACATCTCTGAAGGGCAGTGATTACTGTCTCTTCCGACCGGTTGAATTTATGTGAAGCAAAAAGAAAGGAAATCTGCACCCGTTTTCCAGATGTAGTAGGCATTATTATACCTGCCGATGGGTTACTCCCACCCCTTTCTCACATGTGGCTTATGCATTTTTGAATGGCGGTTGCTCCCACACGCGCATTGCGTGTCCCCCGCTGCAACGCGCCAGTGGCAGCAATAACAGCTGCTACGTCTGTTTGTGTCTAATTGGCTCAATCTCTTGAAACCTGGCACTAGAGTATCTCCTCCTATAACTCATCCTTTGGCCGCATTAGTGGAATACTCACTGGCGCAAGTGAAGCGAAATTCCTTCATACATATAGTGACGCAAAATCGAAATGATGCAATTTGCGCCTGTTTGACTCATATACCCAAAGAATTAATTGGATACCAGCGATAGCGATATCACTGCCCAAAGAGTATGATATGCCTAAACAACCATCTCCATTCCAGAGCCCTAAAGTCAATTCATACTGTATACTGCTTTCTTTTATGAAAATGTCACAGAAGATTTGGCTTCATGGATTACGTTTACCAGATTAAAATGGGGTAGTGAGAGGCTGGTCACAGACACTAAAAGAGCAACAAAAAAATACAGCTTTATTTTTCCCCCCCAGAAACAAAAAATAAATATAGCATGGAGTTCCTAAGGACTAAGGCTAAGCTCATACACTCTCCGCTTGCTTGCGAGAGTGCGAGCTCTTACCTTGCTGCGCGGTTGGAGCAGAAGCGAACCCTGCTCATAGAGCTGGCGGTGATTCGGGGGTGTCACAAAGCTGGTTCGCCCTCATCTGCTGAACCAGCTCACGTGACGCTGATGTCCCATGGCAGCCGCCTGATAAAACAACATTTTTTGTCTCCTCAAAACACTAAATGTCAACGCGCCTCTTCACCTGCAGGCGCGCAGGAACTTGGATAATAACTATACCCAATTACTGAATTGTGCCTGACGTGTGTGTGCGCACAAGCACATGCATGTAGCTACGCCACCACCATAAACACGGCCTTAGGCCTAGCCTGAGAAGACTCACAGGCACAAGGTGTTGCTAATGCAGAGTGGTAGGTGTAGAGATAGTGACTTTCTAAATCTAAGCCCTGGAATGCAGTCTCTGTTTAATTGTGATAGAGGAGATTCTCTCAATTGTCTCAATGACCTCATCCCAGAAGAGGGCAATCCCACCAGATGTGTAGCACAGACCCATGAAGTCCGCAGTCCCTCCAACATTTGTCAGAGTAGCCTGGGAAGAGGGTGTGTACTGTAGTTTAGCTGGTGTGAAATACCAGCAAAGCATGACCTTGTAGTAGTTTTCAATGTCTTAATGGAGATTGATGATTTATTCGTGATCTCCCATATTTTGTTCCATTCTGTTATTGACAGTTGTTCCTCTGATTCCGTCTCCCACAAGCGTGCATCATTTGGTTGGAAAGTTTGCTTGTCATCTTTTAAAATTTGGTATATTGTGTAGAGCCCATGCCCAGAGGTACTGTGATCATGAAATTGATTAAAATGTAGTGGGGCATCATAAGATTTGCTTTTTCATTTTATGTGCAGTGATAAACCCAAGACCCCGTTCTATTTTCCACATTTCAACAACCTCTCCCATCTCTACCCTTTAATGTCCTAACCTAGCAATCTCTCTATACAATAGCATACTCTCATCAGCCTTAGACAGGACTGCTCCCGCTATTATACTGTATGTCGCCCCCGACAGTCCAAGCCACAACTGAGGCACACATCCTTCACCCATTATCTCCAAAAGTGCTCATGCACCGCAGAACCTTTCTGGAGAAAATCTTCTTCAAAAGCAGACTTCCTTTACTATAAATGTATGCTCTCCTCCTACAACAGATATTCGATAAGGTAATGAGGCTAGGTTTGTATTTAGAGGTGAGAGTTTTAGTTAGGGTTAAAGACCTCCATCTCGACTCTGGGTCTATCTTACTGAGCTGGGTGGGTGAATCCTGACTATGTCTGTCGCAGCCTTAATGGGCACCACCCTCTCTCTTTCCGTCCAGCCCCCCACCATTCCCTGTCCCCCCTGCTCCCTCGCCTATCCTCTCTGTTCCCTCTCTTCATTCTGTCCACTCTAAATTCTGCCTCTCTGTTCCTCCTTACCTACTCTGTCCCCATCACCTTCCTTGTTCCCCCTTTTTATTCAGACCCTCTTCTCCATCTCTGTCCCCTCTCACTTTCTCTGTTCCCTCTAACCTTACCTGTTATCTCTCTTCATTCTGTACTCTGTCCCCTCTTCTTCCTGTCCCTGTCCCCTCTCACTTCTCTATTCCCTTTCTTCATTCTGTCCCCTCTGCTCCTTCTCTCTGTCCCGTCACACTTGCAGTAGGCTGCGGCCCTGCTGGTGCTGACCGCGCTCATGCTTGACAGCGGTGACGTTTGATCCGATCAATTAAGTCTTGGTAGTCAGTTTTTGTGGCTAGTTGTTTGATATCTGCTCTGGTTACAAAGTCAGAGATCTTATTATGTTTTATTCCTCCTCATCTCTTTCAGATGCCATGTGGGAAGAAGCTGGAGGAGAGTTCCCACCATGAGACCAGATGGTCTGTTCTTTAAAATCACATTTTCTTTAAAAAAAAAAAAAAAAAAGTGATACCTCTTGATTTTTCTTTCTGGTATATATTGTCTAGGATATGTAATAAAGCTGTTTTTTATAATTTAATAGGTTAATCTTTTGTTTGCGCTGGTTTTCAAATTAGTTTGGTTCTGGGAGTGAGCAGAGCTGCAGGGTCAAGCAGCCATTCTCGCCAGCTGCTAGCCATGCCCCCTTCTGCATACCTTTTGTGCTCTGTGCTGTCTGTATTGTAAACTTTTTTTTAGTGCACTGTTATCCGTTTATATTAAACATAGTTAAACCGTTTTCTTGCCTGGCTGAGAGCTCACATGCTCTGTGTACAGTAGCTACCCACTGCATTTTCTTTTTTTTAAGGTTTTTGCTTTGAGATGTACTCCCTGGTAGCTCTGTTGCCTCTGGCTTGGAAGCAAGCCCGATCCCCCCAGAAACCACCATGTATGTTTTATTTTAATTTTTTTAATTGTTTACAGCTCTTTTGAGAGTTCTGGAAGTCCCAGTAACAGGTGAGGTACACAGTATATAAAAGCAGCTTTCTAAGGTGTCCTTGCTGGTGGTCCCAGGTGGTGGCTCTCTGCAAATGGAAGGGAGTCGGTTTTAAGATTATTGTCATTGTTTATTTGCAAAGCGCTAATATATTCCACAGCACAGTACAATGGGGGTACAGTGCTTTGATAATTACATGGTGTTACATATAATTACAAATAAGGATAAACATGCACAGATAAAGAGGTAAGGACCCTGCTCGTGAGAGCTTACAGTCTAGAGGATGGCCCCCCTCTTGAAATGGCCACATTCTACTCTCCAAGGGGGGGAATGGGTCACATGCTCTCCAAGAGTCCACCCTCAAGGAGAATGCACCAGTTTATCACTGCATCCCAACACAGCAAGGGGAAAGGAAGAGGGGAGAGCAATACTGTCCCCATTCTTGATATCCCCACCTCATTGCGTGTGCTACATTGAATCTGAATTTCTCAAGGCAGAACTGTAGGGAAAGGGGTTGTGGTAATCTGTTTTAAATCAACTTGTATTCAAGTGCCGAAAAGAGGAATACTAAAGAAAGATGGTACAGAAATCCCAAGGATCAGATACCAAAATCCTAACCAGGTACCCGGATATAACCAATGGAGAACGGAACAGCAATATATTAATACATCATTGCCTGAAGTTTGTTGGAATTTTCCAACTTTATGTTTGCTCTTTAATAAAGGAATGAGCTTAGGGTGCTCTAAGAAAGACTGTGTAATATCGAGTTAGGCTGTGCATTTTAATTGTTTATATTGCTGTATTCAGTAACCGTGAGAACTACCTAGAATGTTTTGGTATTAGGCAATATGAAGATGATTTATGTAAAGTGTAATGTCAATTTTAAGTGCTGTAGTTTGTGTCTGTGATGTAGTAGCTTTCAGATAGGAGAGAAAAATCATGCTAATGACTCCACTGATGCCGGAAATTCAAACTGCTTGATATATATATATATATGAACAAAAAACAAACAAAAGCGCAAGCTCCATAGCACGTAACTGAGTAAAAAATAAGGTACATTTATTTAAAAAATCAGCAACCCATAAGAATGTGCACTTACAGGATTTTAATCAGAACCATTCGTGGGAGAGAAATCTCTATTGTGGTCATCTGCGGTGGTAGGGTGAGTCCCAAGTTTGCAGAGTGGATGTAAACAGCCCAGGTTCACCATGAACTCCTATCCCGAATTGGCAGCAAGATATAAAGGCATCCAATGCCTGCACGTCCTTTGCTCCCTCATACAATGGTTGCTAACACTTGAAATTACCGCCAGCCGGAGCGCAGGGAAGCCAGGGACTCCAAATACACCAACCAAACACGATGACGTCACAGCTCTACGCGTTTTGTCACACTGCGGCGACTTTTGTGTTGTCTTTGTTGTATATATATATACATATATATACACACACACATATACATTTTTATACCTATTTACATTAGCTCTCCCTTTATCAAACTCACTTCTTTTTCTCAGAAACATATTCATGTTGTGGATGATATCCTGGTGTAATATCTGTATTTTATCACGTATTGAAAATCCTAGAACCCGGGTAATTAATCTATTTGAGCTCCTTCTGGAGGATCCAGAGGTTCATTGAATACTTTTGAGCTGCTTTCCCTCCTTACCTTCTATATGTGGTAATAAATAAATTGCTGTAACAATGGCAGTCGCTGCTCTCCGATCACAGTAACAAACCAAGCGCAATTAGTAAAAATAAAACATAATCTTTTTATCCAAAAATAGACATACACAGAGCCAGATACTCTGACGCGTTTCGTCCTTATGGAAGGACTTTATCAAAGAGTAGCAAACACAACCACAGGTGATCCTTAAGTAGGTGTAGCTTTAATCTCATTGGTTGAAACAAAAGAGGTGAGTGAATAGAAAACACACCTGCTGATTAATGAATATCACCGTAGCACATACAAAGCTGCAATGTTTAAACTTTCAATAGGATACAGCTAAAGAAGGTATGCACCTGTATAGTGGATAACCACCATAGAACATGTAATATTTCTCATAACAAAAAAAACCACAAAACATACAAACACTATAAAAATCAAAACCAAGAAAAATAACAATGTGTAATGTCTAAGTGAACAAAGATTTAAACTAGCATAATTAAATCTATAAACGATAAGATTATAAGGAAACAAAAAACAAAATAATAATATAATAGAAAAATATATAACAAAAATATGAAAGAAAAGAACAATATTATTCCCAATAACTATGCTAATAATGGAATGACAGTCGTAATGTATAATATTAGAATGGAGAATCATAAATTATATAATCACAAAGAATATTAAAATAAATGAATGAAAATGACGTGTATAGAAAAAATAATAAGTCAAACATACTGCACCGACACACTTTATTCGAGCAAATACCCGGTATGTACCTGGCAGATACCTGGAATGCGCCACTCCTCACCTCTGACAAGCCCCGTTGCATTTGCCTTCCCAGCCTGGGTTCATGCCTGGCTGATGGGCGGCTGATCTGTTAAATGATAATGATTAGGATTTAATAGGCTGCAATGCTTCGCGTGTCTACCAGATGGCATAAATTCATGAATTGTAATGCAGTTTATATATATATACTGTGCAGTATTGCAGCCAGCGGGAATAAAATGCTTCAATCCCTGCTTGGAAAATAACTCAATGCACTCGGGCAGAAAACAGTCACAAACCTCAATACACCCGGGTATACCCGAATTCGTGGGACTAGCCAAGCTCGAATAAAGTGTGTCGCCAGTGTAAGCATAATAAAGAACCATACTAACAACAAAAACTAAAAATTCCAAATAATGGGTAATATACCATGGCACCCCTCTTGGGAAACTCAATCTGTCAAAAAATGCTTGAGCTGCCAATCAATGTTGATACCAATAGAATGGAGGGTACCCATGGTATATATCCAAAATATCTCTTGTTTGTTTAATTTATTCATTCTGTCACCTCCCCTAGGATGGAAGGGTATATGTTCCATACCGGAAAAGGTGAAATGATTAATTCCACCCTTGGGACATGCTGAAAAATGGCGGGACATGTGGAAATATACTAAGCAGGAAAGAAGGCGGTAGGGAAGGGAAAAGTAAGTACTCCCGTATCAGCTTGAAAGAATTCATAGAGTGATAAAGGTGAAATAGAGATATGCGACATGCGAATGAAAAAAAAAAAGAAAGAATCCCACTAAAATGCACTCATGATCTAATGTGGATGTAATAATTGTAACAATAACTAAAAATTAGCTTTTAATTTAATGATTATAAAAATAGAAAGGAATTGGCAACATTTTAATCCATGACCAATTCTAAAAAGACTGGCAATACACATAAAATATTCAAACTCAACAAATTCAAGCAGTATTGGAACTGTGTTAGTTAATTTTCTCTATTGAGTAACTCTTAGGCTCTTACTGGGTATTGATAATGAGAGCTAATCTTAGTAGCAGCGCCTGTGTATATATATGTGTGTGTATATATATATATATATATATAGTCCATAGCATAACAGTGTTGCACACTAGCCTTCTCAAAATTCTGATGCTTGTCCCATAAAACAAATAATAAACTTGTATAGTTACCAGAGTAGCCAGAACTGGTCCGGTGGTCTGGTGATAGAGAGACAGCACATACTGGTCTCCAATAACATAACATCAAAGCCCTTCAGTTGGTGCAAAATGCCAATGCCCATTTTATAGCAGGTAAGGCCAGGGGAAACCACATCTTGTTAGTATTACAAGATCTGCACTGGCTCCCGGTGGAGTAAAGGGTTCATTTTAAGATGTTGACCCTTACCTTTAAGGCTATCCATGGACTAGCCCCTCCATAACTTAAGAACTGTCTAATCAGTAACACCCCAATGGGGCTCTCAGATCTGCCATCACCCCTCAACTGATTGAGCCTCCGTTTAAGGTCAATAAAGCTGGGTGGAGAGCTTTTTCAAGAACCGCCCCATGATTGTGGAATAAACTCCCTGCGGCTCATGTTGGTCTTCTTCATCGTTCCCCTATAAGTTTTCTTTCTGTACTTTTGGTAGTTCCTTGTTGTAGGTCTGGGAGTGGTGTCCTCCCTAAATTCCTACCTGTGCTCTCGTACTGAGTTTCTTAGTGAGTATCATGTTAGAAAAAAAATTGATATAAAAAAATTAATTGATGCTAAGAGAAGCAAAGTGAAAATGGTACTCTTCACCACTGAAGTCACAATTGCCCATTGGTGACACTCCAGAATATAGTCCTTGTACGAAACATTCCAAAATAAGATGCCATGGTGTGGTGAAAAGGGTTCATTTACAGTATGTATGCAGTATGTATGCAGGAATGTTTCTGTGTCTTATTTGCAGGTTTTAAGTCAATGAACAAAATGATGTTGCTGAAATAAATAAAAAAATCCACCCTGATCATTACTAATCAATAATTTTGCCTGGAGGGTGGTGAGATGCACAAACAAATGGCAGAGACTGTGTCACTGAGCAAGGAAAACATGTCCTCTGCAAGGCACAGAAACCATCATTTCACATTCATATAATTGATTCCAAACAGTAATTTGGAAACATTAACACATACTGTGCAAGCCTGCAAAAACTATTGTTAAAATGTGATTGCTGGGGACCTTTAGTACTTAATTGCAGCAACAAGGACAGCCTGGTTCTGTTTACATAAAAGAGAGGTTTTCATACTGAATCCCAACAGTGTTTTATGTGACTTCTGTACATTACAGTATATAGTAAATGATGTAATGGTAGCAGCATTTTAGATTGTTTTTCATTTTAAAAACGTCTGCTCAATAATAAATACAACCTTTGCTTTCATTGGTGCCTTATCGCAGAGACATAAAGAGAATTTGAGAAAAGAGTGTTTAAGCTCCTAAATTTTGGCAATGGAAGACTATTTTTCACAATGCAGTTCATCAGAGGAATCTCCAGTATTAACCCTTAGGCTGCCTTTATGATATCCCCTGTACTTTATGTGGGTTGGCAAGCCAGGGGCCCTTATGTGTGTGTGTATGTATGTATGTATGTATGTACAGTATGTGTGTATATATATATATATATATATATATATATATATATATATATAATATTTTTTTTTTATATATATATATATATAGTACCAACCAAGTACGCAGGGAACTTTATACTACTTTTGCTTGTTTCTAGGGGGAGATTGCATTAGTTGGAGCGGTGAATATCATCGGAACTCCACGTCCATTCACATCATTGAGGGGAGATTTCGAATACGTGATCGCTATCCCAAGCAATCACATGGTCTCGGGTGATGCTGGTCTTCCAGAAAGGGTTCAAGGAGTCAAAATAAATTTACTTGCCTAAATCTATTCAGTACCGGTGTAGTGTTCAAACAAAGGGGGGGTCACACAAAAGCCCATTAAGGGTTATTAGAGCTTAATCCATGTTAAAACCTCTCCAAAGTAACCTTAATTTGCTACCTGTTAAGCATAACAAAAACTCTGATGCAATAAAACAAGAACATGCATTTTAGATCTTTTTGCTTACATTTTTTTAACAGCATTAAAATATTGGGAAGATCACCATGAATTGTATCCAGTCTTCTTGCATGAGGGCCACAATCACTCACTCACCCCATATACGCCCTTTTTTTGGATCATCAAGACCACAGTTTTTCTCTATGAAACACTAGCTGCAAGTACCTGATCGGGAATTCTAAGAAGCCAATCACATCCCTCCTCCTTCTCCTCTCATCCCCTTCCCCTTTTTCTCTCTTCCCATTTTCTCTCAACCCCTCATTTCTCTCCTTCCCCTCATCTCTCTCCCTCCCATCACTTTCCTTTAATACCTTATGATGTCCCCAATTCTTCCCACCTCTTTCCTCCAGCATTCTTACTTTCTCCTAACATGCCAACTGACTTCCTCTCTTTCTTTCTTTCTTTGCTTTCATTGTAAACTTTATCACTATCTGACTCTTATCTGCCAACAGGCTATGTGCATTGTGATATTAGCCGTATGATGTCAAGTGCCAGATTCATAGCCTACCAGGTACAACACCCAGTGGCTGTCTTGCTTGTTAGAGAAATTGTATTAACTCATGGAATTACAAGTAGAATGTATACAATTTCTAAACAGACAAAAACCTGCTCCTTGATCTGAGGAACCATCATGCAAAATTTGTTAACGATATCTTAAGAGGTGCCCAAATGCATAGCGAACAGACACACAAACAACTTTCCAACATATATAGGAGGTTATACAAGGATGGTTGCTTGCCAGGTTGCCTGTCAAATGTCCAGAGCCCAATAGTAATACATTAAATTTACCTTCATGGAGAACACTTCCTTATCACCTGAACTTAAAAGAGCATATAACCATGTCAAAGACTGCTCGACCTTAAAGGAGACCAGTCTGGCAGGCATTCCCGACCGCCATATTGTGACTAAGAAAGAAACAACTCAACATTTATTGTACCCAACATACTTATTAATTATTCCATTTTATTTTTTCAAGGCGTGACAATAGCCAAAATTATATCTGCGTCGCCCCAAAGGAGGATGCCTGAAAGGGTTCCCAAGAGCTGCTCCCTCCTGCACAGAAACAGCGTGCTAAGGGTTAACATCTGTGTTTGCTTACTGCAATGTGTTTTCTTAACAATTATTCTTAATCCCGTTGATAATTGCTCTTAGGGTGAATGGAAGGTGTCTGCAAAAGGATGAAGCCTGTTTTAAGATAGCCTCCCTCCCAAAATGGCCCTGTTTTGTACTCACCAAGTGGCAGGAGGCTTTGGCCCGAGAACTCTAGATTAATACAAATCTGTATAAAATCTAATATGTCATATATTATGTGTGGTTATGCACTCAAAAAACAAAATGTAACCCGCGCCATATACATCTATATCCTACTCCACTCCCTAAGCTAGGATTCTCAATTCAACATCATAAACCAACAAAAGACAACAATATAATGTCAACCACAAAAAAAAGAAAGGAACAGGAAAACCTCTCAAAAGCTGAGCACACACGGTGAGAAAGTGTACATTTATTACAAATTGATCACAAAAATATGTAAACACCTTGGCACTAAGATCCCCCCCAAAAAACAAAATGAAAACATACAGTACAAATGGCTAAAATTATTTAAACACCACATAAATAATGGTATTACCACATGTTGAAGAAAGAATCACTCTAGAATGCCCTCATCATTAATGTAGATGTAATAATTGTAACATAACTAAAAATTAGCTTTTAATTTAATAATTATTAAAATAGAAAGGAATTGCCAATTTTACTCCATGACCAATACTAAAGAGACTGACAATACACTTAATATTCAAACTCAACAAATTCAAGCAGTGCTGGAACTGTTAGTTAAATCAATAGGACAACTATATACAAAGTAAAAAAAAACTGCTTTAAAAGCTAAATATAGCATTGCCACAACCTAAAAATGTAATGGAAGTGGGGTCACAATTGCACATGGGGCGTACAGACAATCTAATTAATTCAGAGCTATCTAGTAAGAGTTAATGAGTTGTCTCAATTGTATTAACACAAATCATATAGAGATAAACTCATATGATAGTATCCTCTGAAATCCTTAGTATGATCAATTTTCCTTGGACAAGCTGGACTTTAAATTCTCTGAAATACTGCAAACCACAATATAGCAGGAGGTGCATAAAATATATTCATATTCTGTACATATGCTGCAAAATGTAAACAAACAGAAGCTATGGCTGAGAATCTCAGCCGTGTCCCTGATATTAAACACACTGATCTACTGCCTGAAAAAATCATAGCCTTGTCGGGCTGATACTGAGTAGCAAACATAGTATCACACACTCAATTGGAAAAACTGCATAATGCAGTTTCAGAGGAGGCACATAAAACGTGCTCTTATGCCCCGAGGCACGGATCTAATGCCCGTATCCAATTATAGCCTCAGTTATTAATAAATAACACTTACTGTATCGTGTTATAATTGGTGTTCAGTGGAATCAATTTAGACAAAATGCTACAGAATATTAACAAATTGTGAGTATAATTAGACATCTTCGCTGCATTTTCAATATATGTATACATTGATCCCTTAACGGTGGTAGATCTTAACCCTATATTGCTGCTAAGTGGCAAACCTGATCACTCACTATTGCATGTGTCCGCTTGCTGAGACTCAGACCTGCTCTTAGTAAGACAAACAGAGAATCACTCTACTCTTTCCTAAATCTGTCTCTGCGTCTCCCCTGCTGAAATGACTGGTCTGGCTTCCAGGCAAATCTCGCATCTCACACTCAATTCTCCTCCTCATATTTAAAGCTTTACACTCTTTTGCCCCTCCTTACATCTCAGCCCTAATTTCTCGCTATGCACCATCCCGACTCTTGCATTCTGCTCAAGGATGTCTTCTCTCTACCCCTTTGTATCTAAAGCCCTCTCTCCTTAAACCTTTCTCACTGACTGTCCCACACCTCTGGAATGCCCTTCCCCTCAATATCCGACTAGCACCCTCTTTATCCACCTTTAAAACCCACCTTAAGACACAGTTGCTTAACGATATATATGAGTAGCACCGTGGCTAATAATATATACATGTTACATAAAGCTTGGCCCCCTGCAGTCGCACTTACCAGAATGTCCTCCTACTGTCTCTGTACGTTCTCCATACCAATTAGATTGTAAGCTCTTCGGAGCAGGCACTCCTCTTCCACAATGTTACTGTTATGTCTGAAGCACTTATTCCCATGATCTGTTATTTGTAGTTATTTGTTATTTATATGATTGTCACGTGTGTTACTACTGTGAAGCGCTATGTACATTAATGGCGCTATATAAATAAAGACATACATACTGTACATTATACACAATTATGTGTCAAAAGATGTTAAAAAGTCAAAGATTAAGCTTTCTGGACTTTTTTCCACTGCAGATAAAAATCAATCATTTGTGTGTAAAAGCATTACTTTGTGAAATGAATACATAGGACACCAAACATAACCTCATATATACAGTAGTAGAATAGATAACAGAAATCCTGGGCATATGCCCTATAAAATTGAAATAGTCACAGAACAATGAAAATTCAAGTCCACATGTGAATTAAAAAAAAAAAGGTTTTTAGCGTCTGGCACTCACAGGAACATGATGGTCCCACCTACCCTAACAGAGAAAACGACTCATAATAAGGAATGTTATATGGCTTTTCATTATTTTGAGACTGTGGGTTGATAAAGGGCCCTCTTGGCCCGAAAATGTCCTCATTGTCATTAACCTATTGAGACCCTTATGAGGGTACAAATATTTGAACCTATGCACTGAGGATTACAAAATCTTGTTTGGGATAAATGTGTCCAGTCTTCTTTCTACCACATGTTCTAATAACCTTTTTTTTTTCTAAATATGGACGTTTGGATTTTTACAACTTGAATGTTCATCGTTCTGAGACTATTTCAATTTAATAGGGCATATTATGCCCAGGATTTCTGTCATCTATGCTACTATATATGAGGTTGTGTTTGTTGTCATATGTATTCATAATTTCACATATTAGTGATTTCACACACATAATTGTTTTCTTCCACTGATAAAAATCAGAAAGATTAATCTTTGAGTCTTTTGAATCATAATTGTGTGCTGCGCCTGTGGTGAACACTACTTATTATCTCTGCTACTAAGGAGAGTACTTGAGTGTGACTCCTCATACTGTACCTCCGTGAAACAGACATAGCTGTTTTTAAATCCTCTACAAAGTTTATTTTGATAAGGGAGCGCTGTCTGAACATAACCTTTTTCTTGGAATCAAAAACAAATGTTTCAGCGCCTTAAAACGTATGCATTAAAACATACATATCAATATTTGGAGAGGTACTGTACAGTAATCATCGGCAGACTAAGAAAGAAAGTCTTCATCTAAAATGAATGGTCAGAGACATATTTTGTGGTCGGGAAGACCATCAGCATTGACATTCCAACTACTGTCCTTTTTGATAATTACAAAAAGCTTGAGGAAAGGTTATTACAATACATTTACCTTGAGTAGTGTTATTTGCGCTTACACTTTCTTTTCTTCACTGGTTTACAATACATTTACATCTGATTTATTCTGCCAAACTGTGTGTGGTTTCCATTGGACTTTAGAATTGCCTAATAGGCTTTGTGATGTGAACCACCCCAGTGTGAGTATCCTTCATGCTAATGTGCTTTATGAACTCAATATCAACTACAGTACCACCCAGGAATCATGCTTTGGCCAATGCTCTGCAAAATGGAATGGTTTCCACTGGGAATGAGTATGCGTCTATTAATGTGAATTGTATTTTCCTTTACAAATTCGCAGCTGTATACGACAAGTGTGTGTGTGTGGGGGGGAAACCGGAAAAGAAGAGAAAGAGAGGCACAATAGTGAAGTACGTTCACAAAATTGTATGTGCTTTGCAGATGGTGAGGTATGCACTTACATGTGAATGCTTGCAATCAGGCACTTAAAGGTATCTTTGGTTTCTCTGCTCCCGTGATGTTAGTAAAGGATTCGGAAACCGCATTCATAAAAAGTCCAACTTTATAAAAAGATTCAGGGTACCCTCACGCTGACAGTGTAAAACAAATCTCAGAGGCCAGCTGGAGCACTCAGAATTTTGCCCCGGTTCACGCGACTTGTACCGCCGTTCCAGCCGGCGTTTCACGTCACTTCTGGCCTTCTGTGCTCCCACAATACTGGTCTTCCAGCTACCCTATGCGTTTCGAAGGTGTTCCTTCTTCCTCAGGGGTAAGTATAGTGAGTCTATGTGTTCCCTCCTCTTATACCCTTCCAGTACTGCTATACATTAAACTTTAATTACACGGTTTATATGCAGAAATGTCTAGTTAGGTTATCGGGGATACATAGTACCACATATACTTCACTAATATGCTACCCATTATCAAACAAAATGAATAAAATGCATAACATATACAATACATGAAATAGATGCACAATAAAGAATTCTGCTGGCGGTAATCAATTTAAGGACGAATCTTGAATGATCCTATTAACCATTTATTCCCAAAATTGATCCTTATTTATTTATAAAAAAACGTTGTTACTGGTCTCTGCTGTTTCTACCTATCTCATAGCAGTCAATCAGGTTTTGAAAGATATAACACATTTTATAAGATGAGGAAACCTAAAAAAAACATGCAATATACTGTAGTTCTTCTCTAATTACAATTCATATGGATATGCTGTATAACCACATGATATTAAAGCTGCAGTTCAGTCTTTTTTTCTTTTTTTTTTTAATTAATTTTTTTACTTTAATAGTTTAATGTGGGCAATCTCTATCTACCTAAAGAACTGTATAGCTGTCAGTCAATCCGTTCTCCATGTATTGATCGGCGAAATTTTTGTGACATAATAAAAGCTGGCATTTGTTTATAATTTGCCTCCGGCAGTCAGTGGAAGACTCATGAATATTCATGAGTCTCCCAGTGACGTGTGCTCACTCCCGATCTGCCGCTGTGTGGTGCCCCCTTCTGCCCGATCCCTGTGGCTGTCAGCCTGCGCGAGATGGAGGGGGCTTGTGCCGCCTGTAGGGAGGGGGGAGCGGGAGATGTGTCTCCCTTCTGCTCCGATCCCTGTGCCTGCCCGCACGGGAGATGCAGGGGGGTTGCGCTGCCTTGTGGGGGGTGGGGAAGGGAGGGGGGAGCGGGAGATGTGTCTCCCTTCTGCTCCGGTCCCTGTGCCTGCTTCCCTGCCGCACGGGAGATGCAGGGGGGTTGCGCTGCCTTGTGGGGGGTGGGGAAGGGAGGGGGGAGCGGGAGATGTGTCTCCCTTCTGCTCCGGTCCCTGTGCCTGCCCGCACGGGAGATGCAGGGGGGTTGCGCTGCCTTGTGGGGGGTGGGGAAGGGAGGGGGGAGCGGGAGATGTGCCCCCTTCTGCTCCGGTCCCTGTGCCTGCCTCCCTGTCCGTGCGCGTGGGAGATGCAGGGGGGTTGCGCTGCCCCCGTGGGGGGTGGGGAAGGGAGGGGGGAGCGGGAGATGTGTCCCCTTCTGCTCCGGTCCCTGTGCCTGCCTCCCTGCCCGCACGGGAGATGCAGGGGGGTTGCGCTGCCTTGTGGGGGGTGGGGAAGGGAGGGGGGAGCGGGAGATGTGTCTCCCTTCTGCTCCGGTCCCTGTCCGTGCGCGTGGGAGATGCAGGAGGGTTGTGTCCCGGAGCAGTGGTGGCAGCAAGGTGGTGATTGTGTGTGTGTGTGTGTGTGTGTGTGTATATATATATATATGTGTGTGTGTGTATATATATATATATATATGTGTGTGTGTGTATATATATATATGTGTGTGTGTGTGTGTGTGTATATTAGTGTGTCACCACAAGTACCCAGTCACCCACCCACCCACTCACCCTCTCACCCACCCACCCTCTCCCTCACTTATATCTGGCTTTTTTTACTAGATTAGTAAGGAACTATGTACAGTAACAAGGACTAGTTGTAGTAAAGTATAAATGTAATACAATAAATAAACTGTTATGTCAAAAACAAATGTTATTAGTTCTGACTAGGAATTTTATTCCATTTCTTTTTTTAAAAGGTGGGACTGGGGCCAGTAGATTTTTGGGTGATTTGTCTAGATAGAGGTGTGTGTGTGTGTGTGTGTGTGTGTGTGTGTGTGTGTGTGTGTGTGTGTGTGTGTGTACACACACAAGCGGTCTGACAGAAGTATTCTCTGATTTCCAGTGTCTGCCGCTGCTACAGCGTAACTCCTCCCTACCGCCCTCCTGTCCCATTCACATGGTCCTCTTCTCCCTCCGCCACCACTGCTGTCCTCTGCCGAGCTTTGCTGCAGGATGCCGTCCTTCTCTCTCTCCGCCACCACTGCTGTCCTCTGCCGCTGCCGAGCTTTGCTGCAGGATGCCGTCCTTCTCTCTCTCCGCCGCCGGCTGCTGTCCTCTGCCGCTGCCGAGCTTTGCTGCAGGATGCCGTCCTTCTCTCTCTCCGCCGCCGGCTGCTGTCCTCTGCCGCTGCCGAGCTTAGCTGCAGGATGCCGTCCTTCTCTCTCTCCGCCGCCGGCTGCTGTCCTCTGCCGCTGCCGAGCTTCGCTGCAGGATGCCGTCCTTCTCTCCCTCCGCCGCCGGCTGCAGTCCTCTGCCGCTGCCGAGCTTCGCTGCAGGATGCGGTCCTTCTCTCCCTCCGCCGCCGGCTGCTGTCCTCTGCCGCTGCCGAGCTTCGCTGCAGGATGCCGTCCTTCTCTCCCTCCGCCGCCGGCTGCTGTCCTCTGCCGCTGCCGAGCTTCGCTGCAGGATGCCGTCCTTCTCTCCCTCCGCTGCCGGCTGCTGACCTTCGCTATATATCCATACATACATATACATACAGTATATATATATATAAAAATATATATATATATATATATATATATATATATATATATATATATGTTCTTCAGTATTTATTGATACTTTTTTTTATTTGGACCAACAATTTGTGTCATGGGACAAGCTTTCAAGAGTTTTCCTCTTCCTCAGGTCAAGCAATACCATAAATATATACGCACATAAACATGCGCACACACAGTGTATATGTGTGCGTGAGCGCATGTATGTGTGCGTGTGCGTATGTATATGTGTGTGCATGTATCTGTGTGCGTGTGCACGTGTATGTGTGCGCGTGCGCATGTATATGCGTGCGTGTGCATATATATCTATATCATACAAACACATACATACACACCTAAGCTCCGCAGGGCCCTGTGCCTGCAAAATGTCTCTGTAAAGTGCTATGTAAAACTAGCAGCGCTATACAAGAACAAGCCATTATTAATTTTAATAACACATTGAATTGTACACATTCACATACACACAAAATTAAATATACATATTGTTTACAGTATTATATATACAGATTTGATTTTAAATGAGTTGTTAATATTTAACATTAACTACACACGTGCAATGGAATAAGGTTTAATTAATTAATTCTGAGCTACTCTCCTTTTCTGCTGCTGCTCTGTCAGTTCTGGGGGAAGATCATGTGACCAGGCAACGACTGATACATTTGTGCTCATGTACGTGCACAGCTGTAATGGGGGCAGGACTCACAAAGGGGGTAAGCGCGGCCCTCCAAACCTAGCCGCCAACGCTCCCTTACCCCCCCCGCCCGCTCCCTTACCCCCCCGCCCGCTTCCTTACCCCCCGGCCGCTAACTCCCCGGCCGCTGGGGGGCCAAGCAGCCTCGGATCTGCGCCAGTCCCACTCTCCACCACCTCTCACTCCCGTTGTGTGTGTGTGTGTGTGTGTGTGTAGGGACATTTTACTCCTGCCAACAATTTGTGCCTCACTTTCACCCCACCAACCCCCTACCCCTGTCCTTCACCCCCCCTACCCCTGCCCTTCTCCCCCCCTACCGCTGCCCTTCACCCCCCCCTGCCCTTCACCCCCCCTGCCCTTCACCCCCCCTACCCCTGCCCTTCACCCCCCTCTACCCCTGCCCTTCACACCCCCCTGCCCTTCACCCCCCCTACTACCCCTGCCCTTCACCCCCCCTAACCCTGACCTTCACCCACCCCTACCCATGCCCTTCACCCCCCTCTACCCCTGCCCTTCACACCCCCCTGCCCTTCACCCCCCCTACTACCCCTGCCCTTCACCCCCCCTAACCCTGACCTTCACCCACCCCTACCCATGCCCTTCACCCACCCCTACCCCTGCCCATCACTACCCCTGCCCTTCACCCCCCCCACGCCTGCCCTTTGACTGACGCACGCACACACCCTGACGCACGCACACACCCTGACTGACGCACGCACACACCCTGACTGCTGCACACACACACACACACACACACACACACACTGACACAAACACACACACACACACTGACACACACTGACACACACTGACTGACACACACACTGACTGACACACACACACACTGACACACACACTGACTGACACACACACACACACACACTGACTGACGCACGCGCGCACACCCCCACACCCACGCACACACACAGACTGACGCGCGCACACACACACATACTGACGCGCGCGCGCACACACACAATGAATGGTACACACACACACACACACACACTGACACACACACACACACACTGACACACACACACACTGACTGACGCGCGCGCACACACACACACACACACACTAACTGACACACACACACTGACTGACACACACACACACACTGACTGACACACACACACACACTGACTGAATGACTGACTGCCGCACGCACACACTGACTGACTGAGGCACACACACACACACACTGACTGACTGACGCACACACAATGACTGACGCACACACACTGCATGAAGCTGTAAAGGAGGGAGGGGGGGAACTGGATTGATGTGAATGGGGGACAAACAGAGAGAGGGGGAGGGGTGAGGAGAGAGAGAGAGGAGTTGGAACATTACATCCCGGGCAACGCCGGGTCTCTCAGCTAGTATAAAATAAACGTAAAGAGAGGGTGCATACCATTCAATGATGGATACAAAAAAAGGAACAACAGGACAGTCACTCTTATACTCCCAGAAAGTGAAATATATATATCATTTACGTGAATCACTATCCGTATTTGAAGTGTGTGTGTATATAAATATATATATACATACAAATGAGCATACAGTAATATTTCCATTTGCTATTTGCCTTGCTATGGAGGGTTTTTGTCACTTTTTTACTCACATAACTTCACATATACATATATATATATATATATATATATATATATATATATATATATATATATGTGTGTGTATACTGTATACTGTATATATATATATATATATATATATATATATATATATATATATATATATAGTGGAAGTGTATTGTGTGTATTTACCTACACACTCACTCCACATTTCAGTAACATACATATACATCTAAATAATATTCACATATACACGTTTGCTATAAATGGAATTATTACAATTTTACATTATATACACGTGCAATGAATGGAATAAACACTGTAATAAGTTTGAAATCGCCTATCCGAGCTGCTATGCATGGCTGATCCCTTTTCTCCAGCTTCCTTGAATGTGCTACTGTATGAGGAAG
Organism: Ascaphus truei; assembly: GCF_040206685.1. NCBI lineage: Eukaryota > Metazoa > Chordata > Amphibia > Anura > Ascaphidae > Ascaphus > Ascaphus truei. Next base: position 93,914,881 of record NC_134484.1, on the reverse strand, counting down.
ATCATGTGACCAGATGCTAGTGCACGTTTAGAGAGAGGGAGGGCAGTGCTGACAAAGGGGTGTGCCTGGGTTTGTGACAGGACATGAAGGGGCAGTGCCTTAGCAAATGCTTGTTAAAATAGAAAACAAGAAAATTGGTCTTTCAAAGTTGTTGTTTTTAAAACAGAAAATGCTAAAAGTATTATTTCTTACTACAGAACTGATTTATTAAAAAAACCACACATGCAGGATATTGACTGAACTGCAGCTTTAATTGACATCATATATAGGCTAAACTCAGGACATTCCCATTGATTTGTATGAATATATTCCACAACCAACGAATGTAAATGGACAAAATACTTTTTTGAGGAAACAGTCTAGATCAATGTTGATTTTTAGTCCTCTTGGGGTTAATGTTTTAAGTCTGTGTATCCACATTGTTTCTTTTTGCGATATTTTTGGGATCAAATCACCAAACAGCTCCGGAGACCCCCTGCTACATTACGGTAATGTTTAAAATTAAATAAAACCCCTGCGATCGCTTGTGAGAGGCGAGCAGTTAGTGACTGATTCAGCCTCTTACTGCGCGTCTATTACAGAAAGGCAGACCCCAGTAGGATTCACACAGCAGGGACCCCTGCTGTGTTAATCCGATGGGCCATTATAGTCTGCCCCGGCAAAACTGGTGCTGATCACGGGGAGATCTCGAAATCCATTTTCGAGAATTGTTTCGAATAACGTCCGCTGCATCTGTACCTTCATGACCCTTTGCTAATTCCCCATCCCTATATATTCTATTTAGTTCATTATCTGTTTTTTGTCCCTCCCCTCCACATCCTAGTTTAAAATCCATCCCTACCATAACGATAGCACCTCTCAGAAAAGGAGTCCAGTGCTCTAAAAACCCCAAACCCTCCTTCCTACACCACTTTCTAAGCCATGCATTAACCTCCTTAATCTCCGACTGTCTCACTTGGGTAGCACATGGCACTGGTTGTATTTCAGAAAATACTGCCTTGGGCGTCCTTGCCTTAAGATTGTAGCCTAGATCCGTGATTTTTTTTTTTTTAGGACCTTCCTTCTTTCTGTAACTTTGTCATTGGTTCCAACGTTTACCAGTCCCAGCCCCTCCCAACAATCTGTCTACCTGATCCGCAAAGTGACGAACTTGAGCCCTCGGGACACAACACACTGTTCGGTTCAAGCGCTCATGGCAACAGATTTCCCTATCTACCTTCCTAATACTCAAGTTCCCTACCACCACAACCTTTCTTGGTCTCTGAGTATCCTGTGTCCCCACTATTCCCATGGCTGCTAGAGGAATCAGTCTCCCCCAGCCTTGCCATTCCTGCCCTGACACTCCCAATATCTTCACTGAATATGGCAAATCGATTGGAATGGGTCAGCTCAGAACTGGCCTGACATTTCCGATTCCCCCTGCTTCCCTTTCTAACTGTTACCCAGCTACCTACCTGTTCAATACTCACAACTACACCCTCTTCCCCATTAGTCTCAGCCAGAGCCTGCTCAGTAAGCAGCAAACTCCTTTCAAGATAGTCAAAGTCTCTCAATATTGCAAGTTGCCTCTTCAGATCAGCAATCTGAGATTCCAAAGAGACCACCTGCTCACACTTCCCACAGTGGTATGCTCCCTGAACAGCTGCTCCAAGTGCACATTCATGTGGCAAGATGTGCATTGAGTGGCATTCTCAATCCTGCTCAATGTTGCACTATGAAGTATCAAGTGCTAAAATTTAACTGTACTTCCATATATTATACCTTGTTTAACCCCTTCCTTGTGTTAACCCCTTCTGGTTCTAACTCCACACTTAATACAAACAGCAATCAACCAGATCATGACACGCAAGCTCAGAATTCATTACAAGCCTCAGTTTTTAAAGAGGAACACACACACCAACCAGATGTATTAGGCCTGGGACATAGTAAAGACTTTGGTGCTGCTGCTCGCTGCTGCTTGCTGCCGCTCGCTCTACCAGGAGCTTTTTGCTGTCCTGGCAGAGGAGACAGCAAGCGCGCTTGGGAGGCGGGTATCACTGTGTGTGTGTGTCACTTGGTAGCTGTCAGTGTGTGTGTGATTGGGTAACTGTGTGTGTCACTTTGAAGTGGTCTGTGTGTTTGTGTGTCACTGGGGAACCTGTGTGTGTGTGTGTGTGTGAATATTATATAATATTTTAAAAATTAAAAAAAAAGACATGTGAGAATAAATTATTTATTAACATTGTGCAACTTTGATAAATATATACATACACATACACCACACACACACACACATATATACATATATATATATATATATATACTGCTGCGGCCGAGTTTATTCGAGCATTTGCCCGTTCTCGGCCGCAGCAGTAACCTGGCGCGCGCCGGAGGGTGCCGGGCGCGCGCCGAAGCAGCGGAGGAGCGCCCTCCGATCGGGGCTTTCTTCCTCCCGCTGCCGGGTCCGCCGGGTCCCCCGGAACCCCCTACCGCCGTCCCCCACATCGCTGGACACCAGGGCTCCCTCGGGGAGCCCTGGACGCGCGTGCAGGGGGCACAGGCACCCGATGACGCGTGACCGCGCGGCACGCCGAGGGGATGCCACTAGCAAGCCGGGAAATCTCCCGGCTTGCGGAACCGGCCGCACTTCAATAAAACGTGTCGCCAGTGTATATATATATATATATATATATATATTCATGTAGAGGTATCAGTACCGTGTTAGCCGAGCTTCAATAATCAAAAAATAAATAGATGATACCGTTCTGTGGCTAACGAAATGCTTTTATTTGTGCAAGCTTTCGAGATACACTGATCTCTTCTTCCGGCGATGTTGCAACAAGAGGCTATGGGATAGGCTAAACCATAATACTGAGTTAAGTTATGGTGAGTAAAAAAAGTGACAAAAACCCTCCACAGGAAAGCAAATATGCAAATATAGCTGTATGCTCATCTGCATGTCTTAGGCAGGTCTGCAACCCCGCCTTACCCCATTATCACCCAGCATTTTTTTTTATATATATATATATATATATATATCAACTGTAAATATTACTGTATGTTCATTTGCAAGTCTTAGACAGGTCTGCAACCCTGTCTTTCCCCATTGTCACCCAGCATACAGCGCTTCCACTGCAGCAAGGGATTCTGGGAAATGACATGCAAATGAGCACTCAGTGCCACCTTTTGTCTCAAGCTCGTATTACACAAGCCAAGCCAATCCTCAAGCCAATACATGCTGCTTTAAACACAGCTTTTAGACAGAGGCTGGGATGAGATGCAAAGCTATTAAACCCACTCACAGACATGTTTCAACCTTGATGGGTATCATCAGTGTGAGGTTGGTCTTAATGGCAAAGCAGGTTTGAGACTAGACTAGGTAAACTAGGTACTGGTGATTATATATATATATATATATATATATATATATATATATATATATATATAGACCATACGATACCGGTTGCAACACGACAGGGACAGCACCTTGAGAAAGGTCCCACTGGGGGACCGAAACTTCGGTTTTTGTGTCTTCTATCAAATATAGAACATTTTTGATTTACTTGCCTGCGTGCTGTCCCTTGATGTCGTGTTGCAACCGGTATCGTATGGTCTGTTATTGCTTTATGGGATAAGCACCAAAACTTATTTACTTGCATATGGTGCGCCGGCTGTGCATTGGATTATATATATATATATATATATATATATATATATATATATATATATATATATATATATATACACACACACACACACACACACACACACACACACACACACACCACACATATATATATATATATATATATATATACTGTCCCGGCCAAGCTTATTCTAAAGCTTGACGGGTGCATAGCGAGCTAGCTGTGGGTCTGTTCTCCGTTTAAAAACGGAGTTTCCCGCGCGGCGGCCGCTTCAATAGATAAGCGCTAATGGCATCTGTATGAGTGCTCATTTGCATGTCATTTCCCAGAATCCCTTGCTGCAGTGGAAGCGCTGTATGCTGGGCGATAATGGGGAAAGACAGGGTTGCAGACTTGTCTAAGACATGCAAATAGACATACAGTAATATTTACAGTTGCTTTATGTGTTACTGTGGAGGGTTTATGTCACTTTTTTTTAAACACCATAACCTTAATAATATATATATACACACACACACACACACACACACACACACACACACACACACACACACACACACACACACATATATACACCACACACACACACACACACACACACACACCTCTGTGCTGCCTCTACCGCTCCTCCTCTCCCCCAAGCGGCAAAATTTCAAACTTGCCTGTCTCTTCTGATTTTCTCAACCTCCGCACGCATCAGCAAGCATGCGGAGGGAGGAACTATAGCCACGCTGATTACAGATGCAGGGGCTTTGTGCATCTGTTCAGCGCGGCTCAGCCCGCCTCAGCGAGGCTGATTTTACTATGTCCTAGGCCTTAGGTTAGCAAATCAACTAACCACACCCACTGCAGGCTCAACCAGACAGGAGAGAAAAAAAAAGTTAGTTACAGACTTTCAATTCACACAATTAAACATTAATGAACCCACTGTACACTTCCCAAGTTCAGGCATTCCTGCCAGAATACACGATTACCTTCTGGTTCTAACTCCACACTCATTTCCATTTGGAATGGTTTGAGTTATGTATTGTTATGATGGTTTAATAAATTTTGCTGCGGCCTTACCACCAACTTATGTTTGTGTCTGGTTTAAGTTATTTCAATTAAGCTAAGTTTAATGTAAAGGGTAATGCATCATACAGCTCCCACGACACGCTTATTGGATAAGCATATCTCTTCTTTCTAAAGCTTGAAGAAAAGGCTCTAGGAATAACTGGAAACAAGAGTTCTTATGTGAATGTGCTGCCATCTCTATTTTAATCAAATGTTCCCATTATCAAGACTTTCATCCAATGTAGGAACTGAATTATCAGACGGGATACTGTATCATCTGCAGGTGCTTTCTTCAAACATTCAGAAGAATGCTTCTTGGTGTCAGTACAGAAAGCATAACATTACAAGCCAAGCAGTAACTACATTTGGAAGTACAGTAGCTTTCCTACACATTCTTTTTGGAGCTCCATTGGAGGGGGCAGGGTACACACTATGCTTAGGGGAATTGCAATTAGACATGATCCCTGAGGAAAAAAAGGCTGATAAAAAAAAAGAAAGGGAGAGAAGTCCACACACAATCGTTCCTGATAAAATAGCAGAAAATCTTCAGTGTTCCAGCGTCAGTACTGCAATTTCATCATGGGGACTCGCCACGGGACAAAACCTGCAAAAAGAACCAACTGCTGTAACATGTTCTACCATATGGGAGATGCCTGTGTTAGATGGAGAAGCTTGCAGGAAACAGAGCAGCCCGCCAACAAAACGTACCGAGTCGCTGAACTATTCCTGAAAAGCTGTGCTGCGTCCAACAGGGAAAAACAAGAAGGGAACCTGCATCTACAATAACAAACACTCTTTTAGGGTTGCCCCTTAATTCAGATAGGCGTCAGTGAATCGGTCTATAAGGCCAGCATTCGCGGGCGAAAGGTTTCCTCCTGGCTAGTTGCCCAATGCACAGCTCCGAGAGCCATCAGGAACCTCCATGTTCCTGGAAGTGCAGCTCAAAGGCTGCCCATACCTCCCAAAAGAAAACCCTAAGCAGGGAACTCCATCTACAGCTAAGGTAGAACAGGACAATCTAATCTGAGGGGGAGAGACGTCCTTTTATAGCTGTGTGTCAGATATCTTGCCCTACCGACAGCTGGATGGAGTAACCCATGCGTCGTTATGGAGAGATCGTAAATAAACAATTTTCGTTTTTGATAGACTTCTATTTTACTTTTACCTATACACGTAATACACTTAGGGTGATGTGTCAAGGCAAATTTTGAACATAATTTACCTTAATTGTGTCATTCTCTTGTGGGTCTTTCATCCAAGTTTTGTGCCATCATCTTGAGATTTGATCAGGAAAGATCGGAGCACAGCTTTATTTTACAAAGAAATCAGGGATGGATAAAATGCGGGTAAAAGCTGTTTAATCGGACATCTGACAAGTATAAGGCAGGAGCTAGGTAATTAACACGTTTCACACTCTTGTGGGTCTTTCATCCAAGTTTTGTGCCATCATCTTGAGATTTGATCAGGAAAGATCGGAGCACAGCTTTATTTTACAAAGAAATCAGGGATGGATAAAATGCGGGTAAAAGCTGTTTAATCGGACATCTGACAAGTATAAGGCAGGAGCTAGGTAATTAACACGTTTCACACTCAACAGCGTTTTGACAAAGAGCTATTGAGCGCAAAACACGTCTGTTACCTTATTCCTGCCTTATACTTGTATAATTGTATAGCAGGGGAACCTGGTTCAATTCCCAGTGTCGACTCCTTGTTACCTTTGGCAAGTCACTTTATCTCAGGCACCAAAAAATATAGATTGTAAGCTCCACGGGGTAGGGACCTGTGCCTGCAAAATGTCTCTGTAAAGCTCTACGTAAAACTAGCAAGGACATGCTATTATTATTATGTTAGATTAAACAGCTTTTACCAGCATTTTTATCCAGCCCTGATTTCTTGGTAAAATAGAGCTGTGCTGCGATTTTCCTGCTTGCTCGCTGGAGATCTTCATTACCTGGGTACCATCGGAAGCACGCTAAGGAGTTGTTCGCATCAGTGAATTCATTGAGTACCTTCCATCTTGGATTTTCTCTGTACATTGACTGTGAATGTTTTTCTCTGGGGAGTTGTACTGATCATTTTCAGCTCACTAATCAATAGTACACATTGCCTGCTACGGATGGGAATTACAATATGGATTAGTGAATGCCCTGAGGGTTTACTTACCTTCAGTACCACTACACTTTCTCACTCACCTTGCTTCATGCACACAAAATGCATAACGGAAGCGGACATGTCAAATGTCCACACCGGACTCATTTTCACAAACTGACTCCTATGTTGTTCAATTTTTTCAAAAGGTTTACAGTCATTGAATATATTCTATTAAACTGACTATCACATGGATGTTTGTAATCCTAGATTCCATAACACTTTTTGGAGCACTATATTGTGGGGCTAGTTCTATATGAACAAAAGAAAAAACAAGGCGCTAACTTGTGAATTTAAAGTGATATATTGCTGCCCAAGTGAAGTGGAGGGTCTCACACCTCCACAAAGTGTGCTAGAAAGAGAAAAACACTTTGGCACATAAATGTTACTGATGAAATTTAGAAGTGCTCTGCCAAGTTTTCTTCAGAATAAGCAGTATACCAATTTAAAACAAATATCATTTAATAAAATATACTAAAATAAGCACAAAAAAGAAGAGACTTCCATGTGTGGAAGTGCATTGCATACAAAACCTTATAACTTGATTAAGCTTAATCAACACGCATAATAGCATATACTTTTAAAATAATATAAGACAAATGTGTCCACAAACTGGGCTAGGTCTGGGAAAAAGTAACCCCTCTGTATAACAAAAAATGGCAAACTCTAGCAGTATTTCTAGGATTGGATTGCAATTTGTGTTGTTGTTGAACACAGTAAACAGCTCTCTGTGTTATTAGTCTCTTCTGTCCAGGGACATGTGAGTTATAGTCTGTGTTCATTTTTACACCAGATACAGTTGTACAGTACCTGGTGACCTAGGATTTTGAATATAGTGTCTTCTTAAAGATGCTCATATCTTCAATAAGAAAAGTTGGAGTATTATCACCAAAGAGATATCCTGTGTCGAGTAATTCTCTGCTAATAGCTATACTGAATTGTTGGTGATGTTAGTGCTGCGTTTGAGGTTACTTTATAGGTACCTAACAGTTATTACACAGATGTTTAATCACAGACTTTTGTCAGCAATGGCGCGGCCCTCCGCTGTTAGTTTCTATCCGATTTTGAGATTGAGTCTGCTTCCTACTATATGACTGCAGATCTCTTGCGGGCACGGCGCCCGTCTGTGCTAGTTACCTCTTCAATGGCAGTGTACCTTCACCTCGATGTCCCCACAGCCCCAACCTGCTCTTTAACGCCACGTTACTTTGCTCCAACTTCAGTTGAATCTACCGAAGACCCAGATTCCACAGTGGGCTCTGTTTCGATCCGTCGCACGTCCCACACTGGCACAGCAGGCAAACGGAGCACCCTCTCCTCAGCGATCCGGATTGGCGCCAAACAGAGACAGAGGTGTGAATGCAAATGATGCAGTACGGGTGCTCACAAGTTGCAAGTTACAAATGTCCCACCATTACTATAAAGAACAACCAACTACAGACTTCTGTATACCGCAAACCTACAGGCAGAGCCAGCTATTTTAAGGACAACAGCTTCCACCCCACACACACTAAGTGTGCAAACATCTACAGTCAAGCTATACGATACAACCGGATATGCTCCGACACAGCAGACAGAGGCCAGCGGATTACAGCCGTGAGATCGGATTTCATAAACCGTGGATATAACCGCAGAATTGTAGACCAGAAAATCCACAAAGCCACCATAATACCAAGAAGTGATCTCTTTGAATACAGACAGAGACAAGCGACAGGGTACCTTTGGTGGTCACATATAACCGAAACCTAGAAGCCCTAAACAAGATCGCCAGGGAACAACTACCCATTCTCCAGGAAGTTACAAGACTGCAACAGGTCTTCCCTGAAACACCCTTATTATCATACAGACAACCTCATAATCTCAAGAAAATGATGGTGAGGAGTAAAGTATTCAACAGTACAACTGAATGCAGGACAATAACATGCCAGGACACAAGATGCAAAACCTGCACAATGCTCCACACAGCAGGCACAATACAAATACCACACAGAAATCTGGAGTACAAAATCAGAGGAAAGTTCATCTGTTCCTCCAGCAATGTCGTGTACCTCATCATGTGCATGAAATGCCCAGGGGGCTGCTACTACATAGGTGAGACGGGACAGGGGCTAAACAAGAGAATGAATCTGTATCGCCACAGCATCAGACGCGGAACAAGAGACAGTCCTGTCGGCGTACATTTCTCTTACTCTGGCCATAAGATGAACGATCTGAAGGTGGCCATACTCAAAGGTAATCTTAGTACACCGAGAGACGGTTGCATGAATACAAATTTATGCAACTGTTCAGGACACTTAGCGGTGGCCTAAACCGAGACCGCAGCTTCATGAATCATTACCCTGAAACAAGAGAACTCTCTTCCCATGAGTGCTAAAGGCCATGTCTATACATACTGCGCTATATGAATGCACACAGAGCTGTATCTTACACACACATATGTACAATGTAATTATATCCCTATATACTAATAGGGACCACATCGTATCTACACACATTAATAGTAATGCAACACCCTCTTACATTTCTACACCTACCCACACCATTGGTATGCACTCCCACACACACCTTTTGTAAAGCGCTGTGTACACTGTGGGCGCTTTATAAATTTATATTTACATATACACACACACACACTCTTACATCACTAACATTTAGGGACCATTCTTGTTTTATCCATTGTAAGACCGCTTGAAGAAGAGATCAGTGTATTGCGAAAGTTCACACAAATAAAAGCATTTCGTTAGCCACAGAATGGTATCGTCTATTCATTTTTGATTATATATATATATCTCTATCTTGTGGCTGTGTTGGGCGGACGTCAGAACTAGGTGGTCAAGTGGCTTTTACCTGTTTTGTATTAGAGCCTAACCTAAAATAAATTAATTAACAAAATAGGATATCGTGGATTGTACTGTACCACTAAAGAACACTGAAATTTTTTCAAAATTTAACACCTACACATTAGGGTCTGGCTTGTTTTCATATTTATGTTACGTCTTCCTACTGTACATACGGTATTGATACTTTCTCAATTTGTTTTTTGTATAGAAATTATGAATATGTTGAGCACTGGGTAAAATCATAATTTTATGTGCATAAAAAGTTGATTGGTTCTATTCGACTAAATGAAGGTAATATAGGAAGACTATGTAACACGTGTCTGTCCCCCCCCACCCAACCTCACTTAGGGACCAGTATGTGGAAGTGGGCGCATTACCTTGCTGTTGTGGTGCTTCACCTGTTGGTTCGCAGGAGGTCTGAGTGGTCTGCTTGTTGTTATGAGACATGACAGGACTGGCTCTCACAGGGTTCTGGTTCTTCACAATGGTGTCAGCGCCTCCAGCAGTGATGGCTCCCACAAAATGCAGGCATCAGCCCCCATCACTACACACTTACTTCTCCCCAGCCCAGGAACTGACACCTTAGGCTGAGGTATCTTTGTAGGCTCTTTATTCACAGCATTACACAGCATCTTTAGCAGCATAATCTTCTGCACATGTCCCAGGACTTCTGGACGGTGCGTTGTCTCTCCACTGCTCTGCTCCAGGTGGTCTTAGGCCAGCCAGCCTAAGTGAGCAAGCTTACCCGCCATGGGGAAGACTCACAGCTCCCTCCATCACCTCACCCTCCTTCACCCTAGCCAGGGATCCGAGAGGGACACACTTCCCTCCTTTCTCCAGGAGGAGCTCAGAGGAACTCTCCATCCACCTCCTCACACCCTGAGGTGCAGAGGCAGACTCCTTCCACCTCCTCACACCCTGAGGTGCAGAGGGGAACACCTCTCTAACTTTAGCCCACTCCCCTTAGAAACTTCTGGAAGGGACGGGCTCATGGACTGTACCCACCTACAAGGGGCTGTAGACAGGCCATGAGACACCACCTACCTTCCTTCACTTTCTGGGGAAGCAGGAAGGGGGGCCATGGGCCCACAGATTAACCTGCTAATGCCTGGATCTTAACAGGACTTACATAGTGTATCTGCTATGTGGGGAGAAACAGGTACAGCTGGACATACCCTGTTACAACTATATACAGTTTTTTTTTAGAGATCATACATATAATATAGCAACTATACAAAGTGAAATATTACATTTATATATCTGTATTTTTCTTCCCTAATGAGAGGACATAGAAACACTAGAGTACATACAGACGAGACCACGACTATTCTAAAGCTTGCCTTAAACTAGCCCGGTTACATTCTGGATACGTGCTGGGTGTAACCTGGCTAGTTTAAGGCATTTCTGCATTGACTAATGACGCATAGGATTAACACAGCAGGGGTCCCTGGCAGTCCCATTCAGTTTGAATGGGACTGCCAGGGACCCCCGATGTTAATCTGATGGGCCATTAATCAATGCAGAAATGCTGGGTCTAGTTTAAGGCAAGTTTAAGGCATGTATCCAGAATGTACTTGGGTCTTTTTGGCAATTGCCACTGGTTTGTGTTAGAATAGTCACAGTCTCTGCTGTACTGTAGCATATTAAATACTGTAACTGAAATGCAAGATATTGAATAGGAATTCAAACAAATTATTAATTCATCAGGAATTTTGAGGACAAAGACAAGGGGAAAAAAGCAACAATACGGTAAAGATCAGTGTGAAGGACCTCTGCATGTCAAAGAATCTTTCATACTTACTTTGAATAACATTTCACCTTTCAATAACATTGCAAAACGTTTCCCAGTAACTCTAAACTCTGTTAAATAATCTATCTTTCTAGATATATTTGCTTGTATTATTTTTATTTTTTGAGGGATATATTCAGATGGAGGATAAGGTGACCATTATAATGGTTGACATTCAATGTTATTTTCCGACCCCAGAACGATTGTATTTTTAACTTTTGTTGTGGTGTCAGATCGGCTCATCATTAAAAAAAATTGCACAGCAACAAAAGCCAGAGTAGCTCATTAAAATGCAATACTAGCTTCCCAGATCTAGATGTATAACATAAAAATGCAATGAGACGGCTGTCATTGCTAATAATAACGCAATGATGAAAGAGCTGAAAACATGTTGGTCTTCTAAACTAATCCTTATAAAACACAAGATTGAATCATAATTATTGTAAATGTAAGAAAGACAGACAATTATGTAAGGGACATTTTTTTTTATTGGATCAAACAGTTTTGGAAACTGTATGTTACACATTTGGGGTTTAGGGTTATAAATAAGGATAAATAGACTTTTTTTTCCACAGCAAGAAACTATAAATAGACAAACTTACATTGGTAAGTACATTGGCAGACTTAATGTGCTGTCCAAAATGTAGTGTACAGTATAACAACCAATTATAAATAGCCTTTTATGTAAAATACAGCTGTGCACATTAGAAAAATACCAACAATTTCTGTTTTCAGCTTTGTTTTATAAAAGCATACATATAAATTGAGCAACATGCTTTTTGAATTTATAAACATTTTGTTAGAAGCTGTTTGTTACCCATTATCTCCAAAGAATAAAATATGGGAAACATCTTTATAAGAATCAATCTTTCAGTAAGAAACTTAGGATTTCCTGTAAAGAGGCATTTTGGGTTTATACAGGAGGCAAATAAGTTGTTATATATATATATATATATATATATATATATATATTTAAAATTTTAAATAACACTTCAGTGTATTCTTACCCATTTACTAAATCTATATAGTGTTTTAATAAATATACAAGCTACTTTTTTTTTAAATGTCTTTCTGTCAGTGTTTTCGTAAACGCTGATCACACTGGGATTTCCAGAACAGGTCTTTAAAACGATCAGTCTGTTTCTGCCCTGTTTTTACCTATTTTAGACTTAAAACATTCACACCATGCTTATTATGAGACATCAAAGGATTGCTAATGCCGGTAATACTTTGCGTTTGCATTAAGCCATGCAGACTACTTAAAAATGGTTACAGATAAATCCAAAGATCAAAAAGTGAGAAAACCTCTTAATGGTGATAGGAAATATCTTTTTTTCCCAAGCCCTTTTTCTGAATAATGCTTTAAATTAGTTATACTTTTTTTCTTCTTTTAAATTAATCACGCCACATACGCAGACATACAAACATGCTTTTAAATAATATAAAATACACTATTTACTGTGTAATGAATGGCACATTAAAACAATCACGTGGTCACAAGCAGGGACTTTAAAAATGTATTTAAGACACTATTTTCTGTGACTTTTCCCCCATCTTACTGGGGTAAAAATACTATCTGAACTTGAAGAATTGAAGGGGGTGGTACTGGTGAATAATCATGTGTAAAAATCTACCTGAATGAATGTACAACTCAGAAACCACCTTAATATTCACACAAAGAATCTATTCTGTGGTACACACACAAAATATATGCACTTTTTGGTGTGTGTATATACAACACTCTCTACCCCCCCGCCCCCTTCCCCAGTGGTAGTCAAAATGTTGATCCTACAATAAACGATTCACAAGTAGTGAGAGTCTGTTTACATAGACTTTCTTTATGTTGTACAGCAGAACCTTTGCTTGTGCTGGTTTATATACTTTGATGGTCAGTAGTGGCCACCTGGATGTGTGTGTGTGTATATCTGTATATGTATACTGTATATATATATATATATATATATATATATATATATATATATATATATATATATATATATATATATATATATATATATATATATATATATATACACACACACACATATGCTGTATATACGTACACACACACACACACACACACACGCACGCACACACACACACACACACACACACGTACTGTAGCAGACGCAGACGTTATTTCCCTCATTAATGTAAAAACACACAAAATTATGTGTTAAATAACAATTGCGTTCTTAACCATTGTTTTCCATAGCGTTATTGATAATGCAACGCATCTCGTTAACGGGAACGGTAAAGTATGTTACATCTGTGTGTATATGTATGCGTCTGTACACACACACACACACACACACACACACACACACACACACACACACACACACACACACACAATTATATACGTACATACTTACCCATGCACACATACTGAAACAGAACAGTACCACTAACAAGGTACCGTGGGGACAAACATGCAAAAAGTAGTGCCAATCTCTAAAAGAGATGTTTTTAGTGAAAAACTCAAGTCACTAAACTAAGTTTGAGAACCAGCAAACTATTAGGAGAGAAACAAAGCTGCATTTAATTATAAAGAATATACACTTAATCTCAAGGAGACATAGACCATAACTTTTTTTTTTTTTTTTTTAAATGGAGAAGGAAGAATCTGGTTATGTATAAAAATAGATGTTGATAGATAGTGAATGGCAGCTTCTGCTTTTGAAACTCAATGCAACTTTCTTTCCAGTCTAGGCTACCTGTTATGGCCATACAGAAGGTCTAAATAAACAGAGGAATAAACATAATCATGCACAAGCAAAGGAAATTCTATCTTCCAGAACTCTGCAGGAGATGTTAAAAGCAGCAGGTAATGGAATAAGACTGGTGAGTGATGCTGCAAACCATTCCTTCTGAGATAGGAGTAAACGCTGGAATCGCATCCACAGCAACTGAATCCTCTGACCGCATTCCTCTGGCAGTTACTTTCCCATCTCCACTCTATAAACGTCAGGCGGCAAAATAGTAAGGCAGCTGTTAGCTTCCATCAACGAAAAGTGCAGGTCCGTACATTTCCAGTTCAATCACACTCTTACTAGGACACATGGAGTAGCCATCTTCTCTGACTAGGCTGTCTCAGCAGATTTTGTTTTGTCTTCCAACATGGCCGACGACCTCATCTTTCAGGGGACCTCAAGACTCATAAATCATCACCAAAAGATCAGGACAGGACCAAAGGCTGATTTTTCTCTCTCCTCCAAGTCTCAACTGTCTTGCTTCCCATTCTAAATCCAAGCCTCATTTTTCCCGTGTCCGAGTATGACTGGTGCCATAAAAACAGCTTATGACACAAGTGACGGGAACCATGTGCCAACACCTCTGGTTGATTTATCGTCACTACAAGGGCAAAAAAAAAAAAAAGAAGCACATCATTAGGTTAGCACGCAGAATCAAACCGGAATAGCTCATTAATGCCTTCAGTTACATGGGGGAGGGGGCAGCTGAACCAAAATGAGTGACTGACCACTCTTAATAACATTAACAGCAGTACAGCAAATACAAATAAAACATGACATGCAGGATGGTACAGTACTTAATAAAAACCAACAATAAAATATCTAATCAAACTACAGTGGAAAATGTTGATTTTTTTAAAACAGTTTTGAATAATGGCTGCTTGACCAATTCAGGCCCCTATGTAATATGTTATGAAGCCACTTCCCTGGGTTGCAGAAGAGTTCGGCTCCATTCAAATGAATGCGAATTAAATCTCCCAGCTTACACAACCTATTATTCATTTCAAATAATGTTATGATAGACTTACCTTAGCACTAAAGGTATTTGACAGGAGATTCTACAATGTTTTCAGAATTGCTTGGTGCAATAGGCACTCATACCGTGAAATGGATAGGATCCACCAGCAGTTGGGACTACCTATAACTAGTTATAAACCTGACTACCCATTTTGTTCTCTTTTTTTTTTAGAGGATGTTAGCAAGGTATTACAAAGGCCAACCTTTCCATTCTCTGCAGCGGGACCCTGAAGTGGCTGAAGACGGGGTCTTGAAAAACATTGGTGCCAACAACTACTGTACATGGCTACAGGCGGGACCATTTGGAACAGATCAGGCTATCCTTCAGAGCCCAATGCACTCCAAGACGGCAATAACCAGGAATAATCCGGTGGCCAATTTGCCTATATATATTTTTTTTCAACTTGATTTTAATTGATATTTTCAATGGTACATTAATGGGGAAGGGATTGGGGGTACAAAAGAAAAAGGGGGACAAGTGGGGAGCGGAGGTCGGGAGCCAGGTGAGTACATATACAATCGAATGTGCAGAGGGAAATCATAGTCAGAACAGTATCATAGACAGTATAGTAACTCCGATTATTTTGTTATTAAAGCATGACTATATCCATGTTCAGTATGGGAACACCTGAATAATGTAACCATGGTTGCCAGACCCTCTGGAATTTCAAGCATAAATCATTGAGAATACCTGTCATCTTCCCTTTTCACAAATAAACCAGATTTTGTGTTTGATATTTGAGATGGACGGTAGTCTCTTTTTTTCCATACAAAGGCCATCTCACATCTAGTGGCTGTGTATATATATATGTGTGTCATTTGTTCTCCACTCTAGACAGGGTTTGTATAGGTCTATTTAGCAGATGGGACAAGGGTCCAAACGGATGGTCATGCCCAAGATCTGATGGGACCAGATCGACACTTTTTTTCCAGAGTTCCTGTTCTTTTGGGCCTCAAATATTAATCGGCCCAATCGTCGTCTTCCAATGTTTCATTTATATCTGATTCCCATTTTGTCATATATTTTAATACACTATGTCGGTCGAGTTCAGGAATGGCACAGCCTGGATATAATTGAAAGATCAAACTTTTCTGTCCATCTCCATCCAAACATAGCCTTTTGAACTCTGTCAGGGGGATATTGGGATTTGTCCGAGTATAGAATGCTCTAATTTGTAGATAGTGGAATAACTCACTCGGAGGGATACCTTTCTCTGTAGTGAAATACTCAAACTTCCTGAAACTAAGATTCTGGACCAGGTCCGCCAGTCAGAATATTCTTTCCCCAGAACAATACATTAATGCATGTTTGGATAAACCTGGAGTGAAATCTACATCTCCCCACAGTGGAGTCATCAGGGTTTTCTTTGAGATGAGTTTGTATTTGAATTTCAGATTCTCCCATAGTTTTAGAGAATGAGCTACAGTGGGTAAAGTGTCTTATATCATCTCCTTAATTTTTGGGGGCAGCCATATCAGCATATCTAGTTTTGTTGGGTGAACTATGGTTGCTTCAAGCATCACCCAGCCCCTCAGCTCTGGTTTGTTGTGCCATTGCACAGTGCAAATAGTAGAGGTGATAACGGGCATCCCTGACGTGTGCCATTTTTAACAATTATTGGGACGTAAGAGAAGGGGGTTGTATATAATGCCCAGACTGCTGCCAAATAGGTTCCTCAAATCCTCTTTGCCTTTGCTTTGTGATCCTGACTCCTGCTTCTGACCTCTGTTTAGTCTTGATTTCATATTAAAGCCCTTGCCTACTGCACCGACACACTTTATTAGAGCAAATACCCAGTATGTACCTGGCAGATACCTGGAATGCGCCGCTCCTCACCTCTGACAAGCCCCGTTGCGTTTGCCTTCCCAGCCTGGGTTCATGCCTGGCTGACGGGCGGCTGATCTGTTAAATGATAATGATTAGGATTTAATAGGCTGCAATGCTTCGCGTGTCTACCAGATGGCATAAATTCATGAATTGTAATGCAGTATATATATATATACTGTGCAGTATTGCAGCCAGCGGGAATAAAATGCTTCAATCCCTGCCTGGAAAATACCTCAATGCACTCGGGCAGAAAACAGTCACAAACCTCAATACACCCGGGTATACCCGAATTCGTGGGACTAGCCGAGCTCGAATAAAGTGTGTCGCCAGTGTATTTACGGGCTTGTCCTCTCTGTTTCCTGCTTGCGAGTCCCAGTCCTGTTCCCTAGTCCCAGTCCGGAGTTCCTTTGGCCCAGTGCCACTAAAAATCTCCCCCCTCTGGGATTGTAGGAGAAATCACCCTCCGCCAGCATTAGATGTCTCCTCCTAGAACAGGCCTGCACAACACACGGCCCGCATGCACTCATTGTGTGGCCCGCGGCGGCTTTCCCCGTCCTCCTCCCTCCCGAGCCTGCTCTCCCGTCCGCGAGCCGCTCTCCCCCCCTCCTCTCTCGGCCGTGAGCCGCTCTCCCCCTCCCGGGAGCCGCTCTCCCCCTCCTCTCCCGCCCGGGAGCCACTCTCCCCCTCCTCTCCCGCCCGGGAGCTGCTCTCCCCCTCCTCTCCCGCCCGGGAGCCACTCTCCCCCTCCTCTCCCACCCGGGAGCCGCTCTCCCCCTCCTCTCCCGCCCGGGAGTCGCTCTCCCCCTCCTCTCCCACCCGGGAGCCGCTCTCCCCCTCCTCTCCCGCCCGGGAGTCGCTCTACCCCTCCTCTCCCGCCCGGGAGTCGCTCTACCCCTCCTCTCCCGCCTGGGAGCCCGATCTCCCCCTCCTCGAGCCTGCTCTCAGGACTGCACGAGTGTGCTAGTCCTGCCTGCTCTGCCGCCGTGAGGTGCCGTTGGGGGGAGGTGAGGTGCCGTTGGGGGGAGGTGAGGTGCCGTTGGGGGGAGGTGAGGTGCCGTTGGGAGGTGAGGTGCAAGGGGGGGAGGGGAGGTGCAGGAGAGTGATGTGAGGTGCAGGGGGTGAGGTGCAAGGGAGTGTGAGGTGAGGTGCAGGGAAGTGAGTGAGGTGAGGTGCAGGGGGGGAGGTGTAGTGGGGTGATGTGAGGTGAGGTGCAGGGGGGAAAGTGAGGTGAGGTGCAGGGGGGAAAGTGAGGTGAGGTGCAGGGAGGAGAGGTGCAGAGGGGTGATGTGAGGTGAGGTGCGGGGGGGGAGGTGAGGTGCAGGGTGAGTGAGGTGCAGGGGAGTGAGTGAGGTGAGGTGCAGGGGAGTGATTTGAGGTGCACGGGGGGAGGTGAGGTGCAGGGGGGAGGTGTAGTGGGGTGATGTGAGGTGCAGGGGAGGAGGTATAATGGGGTGATGTGAGGTGAGGTGCAGGGGGTGTTGTGAGGTGCAGGGAAGTGATGTGAGATGCAGGGGGTAGAGTGAGGTAAGGTGAGGTGCAGGGGAGGTGAGGTGCAGGGGGGTGGGATGTGTGGTCTGCAGGGGGGTATTGTGTGTTATGTGGAGGTAGAGTATTGTGTATGGGTGAGGGGGAGAGATGGGGGTGTGAGATAGAGGGCGAGTCTCGCAAAGGTTGATGATGAGGGGTGCAGGGGGAGATATGAGGATGAGGGGTGCTGGGGGAGATATATGAAGATGATGAGTGCTGGGGGAGATATGAGGCTGATGAGGGGTGCCGGGAGAAATTGATGAGGGGTGCTGGAGAAGATATGAGGATGATGATGATGAGAGGTGCTGGGGGAGATATGACGATGATGACGATTTTACCCGTGCGGCCCGATTCTGTTTTCCTTGGAGCAGTTCGGCCCTTCTCGCTTTACAAGTTGTGCAGGCCTGTCCTAGATCTTGGTCACTAGCACCCCAGTGTGGGGCCTAAAAGCCCCTGAAGCGGTTAGCACAAAATCAGAGTCAGGGGGGCAGGCCTTCTTACTTTGTGAACAATTGTCCCGCCTCTCTGTTACAGCCCCCACAGACTTGGGATGCAATCACGTGACCCCCTCGGCCCACCAATGGACTCGGACGCTGGATCTGCACGCTTGGTGGGAGAGAGGCACGTCCGTACGGTCCAATGGTTCCACGGGAGGGCTCGGGAACAAGACTGCCACTTTGGATCACTTGCAGCAGTGATTTCACCACATTACGGGCTGACGGGCTGACGGGGGCCACTTAGCGGCAAGACCGGGACGAGCCGGGTCTCAGATCAAGTCTCCCCACTCCTTCACCGCTTACGGGCGATCTCGTCTGCCCGGGGGAATCTTGCCACGCCCTAAGGACCCAGCTAGAGGCTCGACTCAACCAGGGAGATCCGGTCTCGCTGCCTCGGCGACACCGCATCCGCACTCCAGGGCAAAATGGCTGTCCTTCTCGTAAAGTGCCTCGTAAAGTGCTTAACCCCTTGCCCCCTGCTCCCTGGGATTCCCCCTGCCCTCAGTTAACAGGACAGCGTTCCCTACCTCTTCTACAGGTCCATGCACTTCTCGTATTCACTATATTTTAGATTCTTATATTTTTTATTATTATTTTTCACGTCTGGCGGCCATTTTAAATTTTAGGTAGTGTTTGCGGGGGACCTGGTTTTCTGCCTGTTGGCTTCAGCCGTCTTATTTTCTGCCAATTCGGGTCCCACTACGCACAGAGAGGGTCTTTCCCCAACTAATTTATATTTGTTGGAATATATGTTTTTTTTTTTGCCTTTTCCCCCTCTTTTCTCGATCCTTTGGGAGCTTTCATGCCACACGTCCTCCTCGTTTGGTGTCATGGCTACGCCCTGTTTATATATTTTTAATACATTTTATCCCCCGCCTGCTGTTGGAAGCGTGACTTATGGTGGGTTATCAAATCTACAAGGACAATCAACAGGTTGAGAGGGACACAGCACATCACTCTAAGGGACACGGCCTTTCTTGCTGTGTGCAGCCTAAAACTTTTTTTTTTTTTTTTGCATGTTCCGGAGAATTGAAAATGGTAATTTGAACTAAGAAACTGATCTTCACTTACCCTACATGAAGGAATCTACAGGCAGCAAGTCCTTTACAGTGGTGTGCTGTGTCCATCTCAACCTGTTGGTTGTCCTTTGTTATTGTTTTATTCATTTGGTATGGCCATACCTATGGACACTAGCACCCTTGAACATGTCATGTTTTTCTGAACCTGTGCCCCTTTTCTATTTTCTCTCTCTTTGGATGTTAACAAATCTAGCCCTGCAACGATACAGCCAAAGAGATGGAAAAAACATTCTAGGTCAAAAATGTTTATCAGAAAATAAGCAATTGCTGTGTTGTTGCTTCCCAACAGAAAACATAAGTGGTACCTTTTTATACTATTCAACATGCTAGTTCATGACACACGTACTCTTCTACAGAGTTTTAGATCTCAAAGGCTACAAAGCAGATTTATTTATTTTTAACCAAAATATGGATCTTGCTTTATTTCAAGAGGATAGGAACTGTTTCCATTCTGCACACACACACAAAAACAGCAGCTCAGAACTATAATGCATTTACGGTCATAAAAAAAATACATGATCATGAGATTTTCAGTGTAGAGAATTTCACAGCGAGGAATTAGATAACACTTACCTTTTCCAACAGCAAACCCAATCAGGTGAGAAAATGGACAAAAATAATGGCTAACCCAACATTCAAAAGCATGACCAAGGCAATCAAGATTGAACTGGGACTCTGAAAATAAAAAAAACAGAAGGTACAATGTGTTAGGATAAAGATATTATTTGTCTAGAAGACACGTACTGTAGCTGAGACAAAGAAATGAGTATTGGACTTAAACACAGAAGAGCCGTTATACTTCCAGTTGTGGAACTAAGTGCCCCCCACCAAACAATCACAAGCAGTTCAGAAAAGCAACACTAATTTATCACACTATGCAACTGAAAAGTAGCACAGTGAAACATCTCAAACATCCCACAAAAAAATATTAAGTACAGTACAAGCTAGTAAAGTAAAAACAAAACATTACCACACAAACAAAAAATATATACATTTAGTGCAAATGGAATTGTGATGGTATGCCATTTAATAAAGATTCAGGCTTTGCTATGCCACTCTTGAGATTACCTGTGCTCACAAGATTAAACAAATCATTAATTCAATAGCCATCCATCACCTCCACTCACAGTACTGTAGATACTGTATGAACTGATATATGGAGAGCTTTGATTAGGTCCCCAGGGAACTATGAATTGGAATGTATGCTCTGTAAAAATGTCCTATTAGATATACTGTCGTCTCTCTTAACATGCACACACCAAGCAGCCACAACTGACAAGAAAATCCCAATTCCCTTGGTTGTTCGTTATTCATATTCTTGTGGTTATTTATATATATACCCTGCTAACCCTTTAGGTGTGTTCCTAAATAATGAAGAGTACTTGATTTTAAAATGTGAAAACCGTAAAACTGAAGGTTTGATACAGCCTGACTCAGTGGTATCGTGGCCAGCAATAATCAGTAAAGATTGCTGCCTTGTTACAAGTCAAGCCTGCATGAAATAGTAAATTGTGACTTCTCGTCTTAGTTGTTTACACAATTTTGTTTTGGATAAGCCTAAAATGTGCTGCGTAAATACAGTACAAATACTAAAAAGGTGAAGAAGAATCAATTGTATATACTGTATTGCAGATACATTTACACACACACACACATATATATATATATATATACAGGCATACCCCGCTTTAAGTACACTCACTTTAAGTACACTCGCGAGTAAGTACATATCGCCCAATAGGCAAACGGCAGCTCACGCATGCGCCTGTCAGCACGTCCTGAACAGCAATACCGACTCCCTACCTGTACTTAAGCTGTGCGCAAGCAGGGAGACTATAGAGCCTGTTACAAATGCGTTATTTACATCAGTTATGCACGTATATGACGATTGCAGTACAGTACATGCATTGATAAGTGGGAAAAGGTAGTGCTTCACTTTAAGTACATTTTCGCTTTACATACACGCTCCGGTCCCATTGCGTACGTTAATGCGGGGTATGCCTGTATATATAAAAATAATTATGCATTGTCCATAATATATATATATATATATATATATATATATATATATATATATATATATATATATATATATATATATATATAAAAAAGCATCATTATTTATTTAATTTTCTAACTTTTTACTGAAAGTTAAAATGCAACATTTTAACTAATTTTCCAAATGGCATGCTGATGGAATTGATATGTGGCATCATCAGCACCTGCATGTGGGGACTGAAATTGTAATGACCTACTTCATATTTCCAGATATCTTTTACGAGAGACCTAAACCATTTCAAAACCTACAGAATGGCTTTAAGGAACTGCACTGTGCTATCTAATATGCAGTCATTTGAAATCTAAAAAAGCCTGGAACACATTAAGAGTTTAATTGTAATCCGGAAAATGGCAACCCCCACTATATAGGTATTCCTTCCACCAATATGTCCACTCCACTACAAAACAATCCTGCTACATCAAATGAACTTAATAATGTCTTTTACCAAAACCATGCTATCATCTTGTGCCTTACCAATGGCACACATTAGATCAAGTGCATCATATGGTTTAATGTGCCTGTTCCCCTCATCTATCATGCCAAGTCATATCCCTATGAAAGCCGCAACAATTATTACTGAACCAGGCAGTGGCTTCCATGACAGAACAATTAAATACACTAGCTCTTGGTTAACTCTTCCTAAAGTATGCTTTACTATTCAAAGTAAATATTTTTTTGTATTACCTCTGAATTCCTGACAACTGTGGATCTATCAAATCATCTTTGTTGTATAATACTTCATAGCCCACTGTGATTATAAATGGTCAAAGCATAATATTTAAATGCACAAGCTCAATAAGATGTAACATTTTTGGGCGCTCTCTTAGGAAGCTTCTGCAAGACAGCACATGCCCAAACATGTAATTCTTCCACCATGCAAGCTTTTTAAAGAACTCCACATACTGTGGTAGTAATGTTACACCTTCCCCTCAGCATCAACCAACAGATGCAGCAGTGATAAGGGGAATGGTTGGAGATACTGTAAAGCAGGGATTAAAAAAATCCCTGAAGCCTGGTAGCCTAAAATGTTACCTGTGGCGCCTATGTTGCGGTGCATCGCTAACTGAACAATCAGTGACTGCCATGACCGGCAACTGCATGCCCTATCCTGCTTTACTAGCACCTCGCAGTGTGGCGTGCGAGGGAGGATGTATCGGAAAGTGGGTATAAGTGAGGCGCGGGGTACGGAGCGATGTACAGTAGAGCGCCACAGGCCAATTATGACAGTTTATCAGGGAGAGGGGACTGTCAGAGAGCTTTGACTCCAGAGTGTGTGTGTGAGAGTCAGCGAGAGTGAGTGTGTGCGTGAAATAGTAAGTCAGAGAGTATATGCGTGTGAGTCAGAAAGTGAGTGTGTGTGATATTCAGAGAGTGAGTGTGTGCGCGAGAGTCAGAGAGTGTATGCGGTTGTGAGAGCGCGCATGAGCAAGCGGGTCACAGATACACACTCTCTGATATACAGAGCCACCAACGGGTGGCAAGGGAAGTAGAGTGCGGGAACAGCTGTGGAAAAGTACACAACCTCAGCGCTATACCCAAAGTGATAATATTCAAAGTGGATATACAAAATATTTGTACCAATAAATCAGTACAGCAATAAAGCACAATTAGTGATTGTGTAAATACAGAAGTGTTGAGTGACCACCTCTAGTTTTGAAGTCCTGCAGCCTGGAGGGCACCTGGATTGTCCAGATCCTTTGTTGTTAGTCCTGGCACTGTTCTTTGCTACTCCGTGCTCAGTGCAACATATAGAATAAAGTATAAAGAAAAACAGTAGTGCACTACATTCCAAGAAAGGTTAATGTTCCAGCTTAAACCCTATTCACAAAGGGTACCCCTAAAAACCAACACCAACCTTTTTTTTCTCTTTTATGGTATTACAACCATTAGATGCAATTAATATCTGATATCCACCTATATATTCTTTGGGAATTCAATTGACGGTATTGTTATTGATGATTTGCACTGTATGATATTATACATTGTTTTTCTTTATACTTTATTCTATATATTGCACTGAGCATGGAGTAGCGAAGAACATCGGGAATAGCTGTGTTACACCTCACATCCACCACCCCCTGCTGCTCAACAAAACTTTGGCTCCTAAAAAAAATCTGTTTTACTCTTCTTAAGTTTTTTTTAAATTTTTGTCCACCCCGCGTAGATATAAAGAGACGTCATGTAAAGAGTGTAGAATGCTACCTAATGTTACATTCTGCAATAACAAAATCCTTCCTCACCTTCCCACCAGTAATATCTAATGAATCTATATCAAACATTTTTTTATTATTATTTGGTTAAGAACTAACAAAATGTACCCACACAGTTTAACCTCTTACTCTCTTGAAATCCCATGGCTAGTCCATCAAACCATAAAAATCCTTACAGCTCTTTCAGCAGAAGCTGCTAAAAAGCCAACAATTGAAGCTGAAATGAGTGATGTGATCATCATAGGAACGGCTTTCCCCAACACATGACAAATGTTTGAAAAGTCATGGGTTAACACTGCCTAAATAGAAGAAATACAACGAATCTTCCTGTAGATATGACATGTATCAAAATCTGTAACTTTCATGTCTATGTTTTAGATTTAATGTATTTTGGTTATGTTTTATGATCGAAAGGCTCTTTTTGGTTCAGGTGTTAACCGTCATAGTTCAGTATGAAATAAATGTGTACTACTTACTGAATTTACTTCATTTCCTAGAGGAGAAAGCGAATCATTTTTAGCTTGATTCTTTGGCGCCCTAGGTTCTGGCTTCTTCATTTTTGGCTCAGGTCTGCTTTCTTTGGCATCTGGTTTAGTCACAGGCTTCCTGGGGCTTTGCCTCTGGGATGGTGGCATGCGTGCTTGGGTGGATGACTGTGATGGGTTAGCATCTTCTTTCACATCTTGAGAAGGCAATGATGTACTTATTTTTACATGGTAGCCATGGTATTCGTCATGGAGCTCCCCATTCCCGGGGCTGTTGGGATTATGGCCAAACGCAGCCTTTGGCAGAACTTTTACGCTTGGCTCTTCTTTCACTGGTGCTTTGGAAGCCAAAGGTTTATTGGATGAAGCAGGTAGATTCTCATTTGATAAACTTTTTCTGTCTTGGGTAGTAGCCGCTGTTGCACCAGAGCTAGAATTTCTTCTCTTCGAATGCTGTGGAGGCGGTGTTGGAGTATGCCGCCTTCTTCTTTCTTCTGGTGTTCTTGGTGGGGTGGTACCTTTTCTATAAAAATGTGGCGACTCCTTTGGGGAGGGTGCTTTTTCAGGAACTTTTTCTTCAAGATTTTCTTTAACTTCCACAACCTCCTGAAACTTTTGCCTGATATACTCCGGACCTGAAGCAAACAATAACATAAGATTTTAGTGGAACGTAAACTGAAACAAAAACACTGCAGGGTTCAGCGAATTAGGCTAAACTGCTTAATGTGTCATCTCTGCAATATTAAATATATCCAACTGTGCGCATCTAAACAATACATATAACATCATCTTTGCCTATAAACAATGTACAGTAGAAGCAAAAAACATTGTTAGAATTACCTTGACTTCATTGATGGTCTAGTTGCACTTGTCATTTTTTCATTTTTAACTTAAAAACTTTGTTCATTTTGTAAGCTGACAATTGTTTTTTTGTACAAATTTAAAAGTTTTTATTGTTCAGTAACTCAGTCCTGATCAATGTAACTGGAATTGCTGCTAGACTGTTTTCACAGCCAAAGTATGAGCCCCAAACTAGCACCCAGAACATGTCCACACCTAGGACCTTCACTCCAGCAGGTTAAACACAGCTTAATGTTTGAGACGTGAACAGATCAGAGGAACCTGTGGTAGATATAACGTTGCATATGAAACAACTATTACAATGATGATAATTATATCATCATATTGAATCAGCTCTTTCACTTTATTGCAAATCTAATATATTATATGAAGTGGGACAGCATTTTCACATAGATCAGCAAAAAAAGTTCTTTGTCCTGAACAAAGGTTCAGCAAAGCTTACAAACACTGCATAGCAGAGAAATAGGTTTCAGACCCCTCTGGCAGTAAAATAGTATCTGTTTCCAAACCTTATGCAGCACACAATACTCCTGTTGCTATTACTTATTTATGTCACTCAATCTAACCATTTTTACTTGACGTGGCTATGTTTGGCTTTCCTCAACAACCTATGTTTTTTTCTGTGCATGACTCCTGCGTTTCTCAAAGGGATTGCGACACTTTCGAAAAGATAACACGTAAAAAGGAAAGGTATAATACCTGTGAGTGTGAACGGAAACACAATCAATGGACATAGAACTACAACACCTACGATATTATGAGAATGCATAATCGTAAGGGAGGCAATATTGGCCAGAAAGGAAACTGATGGTTTAACCCCTTTGTATCCAAATGGGTTAGTATGGCAATGCAAAGAGAGAACATACAGGTGGTGGCAACATACAGGAACGTCTACAAACAAATGACAAAACTATTACCGCAACTTGTAACTTGTGTAAACTAGTAAAGCCACTGATATATATTATTACATGTTTTCGACTTACATTATTATTACTACTACCAGTATATATGTTCTTCAATCTCCCATTTGACAGCTATACGAAATGAAATGAGTTCAGAGGAGTGTGCATATGATCAGCTGATATACTGTTGTCTGTCATAAGGCAATCGCCGACAAAGAATAAAAAAAAAGACAAAAAATAAAAAAAACAGTAAATAAAAAATATAAATAATAGTTGAGCTTGGGTATTAAACTAAAATGTGACCTGACTGCTCAATCCCTTGTGCCAATGACGTTGTTAGTATATATAGCTTGCACTCTAAGTACATTGATAATATTGGAGATATAGTAATCTCAGGGAATATACATATTCCCACATAGAGAATGTCAGTTATATTATAATAAATCTCATATGTACCACTGATAACATAAAAATAATAAAGTTTTATTTAACACAAATGTCGTCGTTAAGTGATAAAATTATTTACAGTGTAATAAAATACACAGTGGAGAGACTATTACACGGTTGTTCACTTCACCCAGAAAGGTAAGTACCCTTAATATTGCTCTAACGGAACCATATTCCCATTATGGTGATTCTCCCCAGAGATGGGTGTATCTGTCAGGTACCAATATTAGGTGTATACTATTAATACCCAGTTATGGGATAAAGGACATATACTATGTTACTACTAAGATAAACATAGCCATGATGTAACATGCAGCTGGAACCTGTATTGATAGATAAATCAATGCATTGAACTCCTGGTGATGTAATCCTAATTGGTTAATCCAATAGGATGCAGAAAATCAAACCACAGCCTGCCACCAATAAAACACTGTTAAATCATATCAACATGGATTCAGCTGATGAAATAGCTCACCAAAATCTTTAGATAGGTAGTAAAGACATTAGAATCGCTAGTGCATTAGATACCATAATAGCATAAAGCTACACACAGTATATCAGTAACTCCTAGTTGGTAATGCGATTAGCGGTGAATGTGTCAATAAGAAGCCACTGTATCTAAAACACTGTCGTGGCGTCGGTAAAAGGTCCCAACGTACGTATCGTCCGTACACTTCGTCAGTGTACGCCTGACGAAGTGTATGCACGAAATGTACGTTGGGACCTTTTACCGACGCGTGAGAGAGATTATGGGTGTCGGAAGGAATACTTACACCAAATTGCAGGTTGTATTTGTTACTTACATTTAGAGGATCATACACTAAATACTTTACCGTATAGCGCTATCCGTCACGGCTACTCATATGAGTGGCAGAGTTCGCTCAGAACCACAGCCAGGGCAGTGCGGCTGCATACTACTAATATTGGTATAGTGTTGACTCCAATGGTTAAGAACAGTGTGGGCAGTGTTGTAACAATATATATTAGCACTATTTGTATCCAATGTGATGTATTGGGTACATTGGTAACTCTCACCTATAGATATAGGTTAAGTGACTGTTTGCGGAAATGATAACTACCTAACTGATTTACTATCATATAACCACTTGCTAGTGAACAGTATAGTATTTATATGCCGTTTGTGTGATTTCTTAAACAATAGCAATAGAAGCCTATCTGTTAACAACATAATAACGGAGACTCTACAGCCTTTAGGTGCTATATCTTATACAGCCGTCTTTACAGTTTTAGATACAGTGGCTTCTTATTGACACATTCACCGCTAATCGCATTACCAAGTAGGATTTACTGGTTACTGGTATACTGTGTGTAGCTTTATGCTATTATGGTAGCTAATGCACTAGCGATTCTAATGTATGTACTACCTATCTAAAGATTTTGGTGAGCTATTTCATCAGCTGAATCCATGTTGATATGATTTAACAGCGTTTTATTGGTGGCAGGCTGTGGTTTGATTTTCCGCATCCTATTGGATTAACCAATTAGGATTACAACACTAGGAGTTCAATGCATTGATTTATCTATCAATACAGGTTCCAGCTGCATGTTACATCATGGCTATGTTTATCTTAGTAGTAACATAGTATATGTCCTTTATCCCATAACTGGGTATTAATAGTATACACCTAATATTGGTACCTGACAGATACACCCATCTCTGAGGAGAATCACCATAATGGGAATATGGTTCCGTTAGAGCAATATTAAGGGTACTTACCTTTCTGGGTGAAGTGAACACCCGTTTAACAGTCTCTCCACTGGGGATTTTATTACACTGTAAATAATTTTATCACTTAACGACGACATTTGTGTGAAATAAAATTTTATTATTTTTTTAATGTTATCAGTGGTACATATGAGTTTTATTATAATATAACTGACATTCTCTATGTGGGAATATGTTTATTCCCTGAGATTACTATATCTCTAATATTATCAATGTACTTAGAGTGCAAGCTATAGGGACTCTTGAGTGAGATCTTTATCTCACTGTTCGATTTGAGCTTGGGTAGACATCTTAAGCAAGTTTCTAAAAAAACCCTATTAGGTATCAAATATTAAGTGTATTACTTGAGATTTCTCATGTTATATTGAGATCTCTTAAAGCTGTTTTCTGCTACATTAGGCATTTGATACAGTTAAGCCAAAATTAATGGGGTACATAGCCAGCAGCCTATTTGGGGACAGATTTTAGGCTCAACCTGGTTGCACTGAAAAGCCGCTTACAGGAATGGAGTAGGCCAGGCACAGCCACATACTGTTCTCATTTGCATTAATCTCGAGATCGGTAGGTTAAAAACAATGCAGCATGGTTCCATATTAAGTAGATTTGTGAGGGCGGCCACCACTTGTCTTAGATGGCCGACTCCATCTGTCTTGCCCCTGTCTCCCATGGTCAGCAAAAAGGCTGGATCCTGTGTCATAACGGGAATGCATCTGCAAAGTCTGAGCCCCTCAAAGCTTCCTCTCCACCCGTTTAAGATCAGAGAAAATGGGGAATGCTGCAAAGCTTAAGGATTTTTGCTCAGCAAAGTGTAGCCAGGTCCTCCCTGCCTGTCAAGCCCCCCCTCACCTTGCTGGCGATCGCGGGTGCCGCCGAGCCCAATGGCGGTCCCGTCGGCCGATCGCAAGAGTGGGGGCGGTCAGGATCCTGCTTGGGGGTTGCCAGGGACGCGTGCGGCCGGTTGCCAGGGACGCGATCGCGTTGTTAGGGCTCCCGGCGCTCCCGAAGTGGGGCGGCGAGGGCGCCGCCATCTTCTATTTGTTGGCGCATGCGCAGTGAAGATCTCGGTGCGGTGGCCAGCAGGGAAGTTCGCGCATGTGCAGGAGACGCGTGCGAACGAGGGCCAATCAGGATAGGGCTCACAGAAGGGACTACATCTCCCATGAGCCTCAGGAGCGTCCCACGTGACCCCAGGGAGCCAATAGGGCTACAGCATCTCCTGTAGAGGAGAATAGATACTTTTCGTGGGGTTTGGAGCACGTTAGTCGGCGTCAGGAGCAGCTAGGGGAAAGAGGTAGGGTGCAGGAGTCAGTGACTCCCTGCACTAGGCCAGTAGCCCACTAGGCCCCAGATAGCCCTGAGCCACCAGTAGCATTGAGTGTTGCAGGGACAGGCCCCAGGTTAGGGACCCCCCTTACTATCCAGCGTCAGTTAGGGACACAGCGGATGCTGCGCGTCCATCCAGAGGTTTGGGCTCAGACCTCCGCTGCAGCAGCCATCCGGGTTGGATCGTCCCGGACGGTAGTTCCTGTATTCGTCAGTCTTCGGATCCTTTGTGAAGCTCCTTGGCAGGCCCGGGCACTGGAGTGTTCGCAGGTAACCATCACCAAGTGCACCAACGATCCTACATATATATTATATTCATACGGGACTAGTGGCTGCGCAGTCACACATATCATCTCCCTTTAAGGGTGAGGAACATATTGTGTGGGGTTACTGGACACGGGGTGGGATCACCCAGTGTAGGTGGGAGCGTCCTGCGAGACGCAGTAGTTAGTGTCTCCTCTAGAGAGGGACACCTGTTGATATATGAATAAGTATTGCTACAGTAAAGTCATTGGTTATTTTACATGCGGTGTGTGGAGTGATATATATATATTTGTCCTGCGAGGAACCACTCCTCCTCTGGCGGGAGCCATCACAGGTGGAGGCGTTGCACCACGAGATTGTGTTATATGTATGTACCCCAGGCTCCCCGAGTGGAGGCTTAGGCTCCTGAGAGCCACACAGGTATACACAGCAGGTAGTAGCGTCTGTATTCACAGGGAATACCCATTACATTTGGAGGCACTGCTGAGATTCAGCCCTGGGGTGCCCAACTCAGTAGTTCACGTAGTAACCTATCAGTCAGCATGTCTGCGCTCACGCCCCAACAAGTGGCTGACTGGGCCGAAAGGCAAGGAGAGCTCCTGCGACACGTAGTCGCTGTAGACAGGGTACCTGCCGATGTACTCATGTTTACCATCTGCAGCGCAGTAAGGACATTACCTGGTCTGGTGGGTGCCCGCCTCATCAGCAAATACTACAACCTTGACCGACAAGAGAACACCCTATTGCTGGCCACTGAACAAGCTATACTCCCTGATAGAGGCCCACAAGTAGTGTATCTACCAGAGACTTTACCGCAAGGGTGCCCTCTAATTTACCCTGGAACAGTTTCCGGTCACGTAACTTTCCTTACCAGACATGCAGGTTGGGAAGACAAAGATATGGCCGCCAGTACACCCGTCCGATCAGACATATACCTACCCCGAGTGACCTTCTCTTCTGATGCAAGGCAAGGGGCCACCAGCTGGGCCGGTAGCCCGCCAACATCACCGGTCCCTAACCGGTTGATGAACAGCTTCACTTCCATCCCTAACAGTCAGGGAGCGGGATCGCAAGTTCCTCAGACAGTGGCGGCTCCATGCTAGGAGTGACATTCCCGCAGCTTGTGGAAGCGATAACTACGTCCGCCCAAGCCCAAAATTACAGGAAGTTGAAGGCGTTTTCAGGAATGGTTCCTGTCCCCGCAGGCGAAGAAAGCATCGAGTCTTGGAAGGAACACACCCTCAAGATGATCATGAATGGACCTGCTCTGAAACGGTTAGACGTCAGAGAATCCTGGAAAGCCTCCGACCCCCAGCAGCCACCATGGTCAGTGCACAGCGCGACCAATACCCTGAACTCTCTTCTCATCAGATGGTAGACTTGTTAGTCTAGATCTATGGCAAAGATGAAGAGGAGAGTGAGCTGTGGTTCAAATATTACGGTCTCAGACAGAAGGAGAAGGAAGACCTGTCAGACTTCCTTCAACGAATCCAGCTGGTCCTGTGGAAATTGCGAACTTGCGGCCTCATTCTAGCCTCAGAGATGGACGAATACCGGCGCAAGCAGTTCCTCCGAGGGGCCATTCCCACGCATCACATAGTGATCATGATCAGTGCTCACTAATGGAGGGGCCTCCCCTTACCTTCATGGATATTTTGGGGATCGTCAAAGGGCATGAAGCCTATACCAAGCTGCATACAGGCACCAAGGTCAAAGATCCCCCTGCGAGTGACATCCCGGGAGCCTCCGCTCCCCGGATCAAGAAACCTGTCAAAGAGGAAGAGGAGCCACCCAAGTCGTCCCCCAACAAAAGGCCGGACTTCGGGGAGATCCTCCCCCACTTACCCAAGACGACTGGATCCTAAAGATATCGTCTGCTATGGTTGTGGACAGAAAGGCCATTTCTCCAGAGAGTGCCCTGATGGAGTCACCCAAGAAAAGAAAAGAAAATGCCCAGTAAAGGAAACTCGGCTATGTCCATGATCTGTCGGATACAGACCACAGAAGTCAAGACATCCGAGGCCACCCCGCGCCTCCCGAAGCTCCTACTGACCTAAGCCCAGGCGATGGAATTCCGGCCGGGGATGGTTACTGTCAGGTAGGCCCCTCTGCCATCGTACGTGTGGTAGTGGATGGAGTCTATGCCTCTGCTTTACTGGACACCGGGTCCCAAGTGACCATAATCTACCGACAATTCTACGACCAACACCTTAAGCACTGTTCCCTGCGGTCGTCGGAACATACGAAGGTGAGGGGGTTGAGCAATGAAGACTACCCCATCGATGGGATTGTGAGAGTTCAACTGGAGATACTTCAATTGAATACCGACAAGAAATATCCCATGCATGTGGAGGCAATGGTATGCCCGTAGCCTCAAGGACAGTGTCAGTACCCGGTCATCTTGGGAACAAATACGGATATTGTGCAGGCCGTAATCAGAGCGTACCTGAAAGAGACCAATGAATTGCCACTGGCCAATCCACTCCTTGACCCTGTACTGAGAGAGGAGTGCAACCGAGTATATGCCTTAGAGCGTCACGGGGACCTCTACAATCGTCAATGCGGACTGACGACCATTTTACCAGGGGGAGTGCAACGCATGGCCGTCTGGTGCTGTTATCCTGATCGAGATGAGACCGATCACCTGTTCTCTCTGGAGAGTACCCCTGAGGAAGAGACCCAGAGAGGGTATAGGGTAATACCCGAAGTAAGGGAGTGGATGACCAAAATTCCTCTACGAACCTTCGTGTATGTTCAAAATATCTCTCCATTTCCGATGGACATTGATGCAGGACAAAGTTTGGGCAGCATATACCCCATCAGCCCGGTAGAAACAGTGCCCCAGGTGAACGCCGCTGCAGTGGGTGAGCAGCTAGTCGATCTGGACTTCAACTTCGGAGACTCGACGCTGCCAACTGAGTGGAAGGAGCGACTGACGGCCAAGCTGAATGAAAGAAGGACAGTATTTTCCACCAGCGAGATGGATGTGGGCCGCAGTCGCAGCGCCCAACACACCATTAGGTTGAGTGACGCCACTCCGTTCCGTGAACGCTCTCGTCGCATCGCCCCCAGGGATGTGGACGATGTAAGGAACGTCCTGAAGGAAATGGAGACCGCTGGGATATTGACGGAGTCTCTGAGTCCTTATGCATCACCCATAGTGGTGGTAAGGAAGAAGAATGGATCTGTAAGATTGTGCGTCGATTATCGAACTCTGAATAATCGTACGGTACCCGATCAATACAACCTTCCTCGCATTGAAGAAATCCTGAATGCTCTAACTGGGAGCCAATGATTTAGTGTGCTCGATTTACGATCTGGGTACTACCAGGTACCTATGAGTGAAGAGGACCAGGACTGCCCCCTGGGCTTCTACCAATTTACGCGTATGCCCCAAAGTATATGTGGAGCTCCTGCTACCTTCCAGCGCCTGATGGAGAAAACAATCGGGGACATGAACCCTCGGGAGTGTCTTGTCTACCTGGACGACATCATTGTCTTCGGGAAGACCCTGGAAGAGCACGAAGAGAGGCTGCTGAAGGTGATAGACCGTCTTGGAAAAGAAGGATTGAAGTTATCCCTCGACAAGTGTCGGCTTTGTCACACCTCGGTGACCTACGTGGGACACATCGTGTCTGCTCAAGGAATTGCTACCGATCCAGCCAAAGTAGAAGCAGTAGTGAACTGGCCGCGTCCCGAGAATGTCACGGAACTGCGATCATTCCTGGGTTTCTGTGGGTATTACTGTCGCTTCGTGGAAGGGTACTCTAGTCGAGCTAAACCCCTGAACAATCTGTTGAAGATATACCCCTAAGATACCGGAAGGAAGGCCACGTCGGCCCGTCAACCATTTGGCGATATGTGGACGTCCGAGTGTGAGCGGGCCTTCTTGAACTTGAAGAAAAGCCTGACTGAAGCACCAGTGCTTGCGTATGCCGATCCAGAACAACCATACGTTCTGCATGTGGATGCCAGTCTCAATGGACTGGGCGCTGTCTTACATCAGAAGCACCCAGAGGGTCTTCGGCCTGTAGCCTACATCAGCCGCAGTCTGACACCCAGTGAACAGAAATACCCTGTACACAAGCTAGAGTTCCTGGCTCTCAAATGGGCGATCACAGAGAATCTTCATGACTACCTTTATGGTGTTACGTTTGAGGTAAGGACGGATAACAATCCCCTCACGTACATCAATACTTCAGTCAAGTTGGATGCAGCAGGGCACCGATGGCTGGCAACCCTATGTAACTACAGATTCTCTCTGAAGTACAAGCCGGGGCCTTTGAACATTAGATCTGACGCTCTATCACAACGACCAGTGTTAAGTGCTACTCACGATGATGATGAATGGGAAGAGATCCCCGGGCCAGGGATGCGAGCAATGTGTAGCATAGCGGCCGTCATCAATGATCAGGTGGCCTTCTCCGAACTACGAGTTGCAGATTCGTTAGGATGCCAGTCGCAGGCTATACCCGCCGCCTACTGCGATCCCAAGGGAATTAACATAATCCCTGACAAAGTCATAATATGGAAAGACTTAGTGGACTATCAAATGAGAGATCCAGTAATCAGCATCATTCGGCAAGCTGTTCAAAGAAAGAATCCAGCTCTACTGAAAAGTGCTCCCCGAGACCTGCTCGCGTTGCTAATGCGTGAGGTGGACAAGTTCGAGATAGACAATTGCTTGCTCTATAGGGTAGTCCAATATCACAACCACCCTGATAGGCGACAACTGGTTCTACCCCAAAACTTGAGATATATGGTGTTGATGTCTCTACATGATGAGCATGGACACCTCGGTGTAGAGAAGACTTTTGGGTTAGTCCGAGACTGTTTCTTCTGGCCCAAAATGCGGGAAGCGGTGGAACAACACTGCCGCCGTTGTTCCCGGTGCGTTCAATGCAAGACCTTGCCTACCAGAGCAGCACCCATGGCCCATCTCAAGAGTTCTGGTCCCATGGACCTGGTGTGTATGGACTTTTTGTGTATTGAACCCGATAACCAAGGAATCTGTAACGTGCTGATCATCACGGACCATTACACCCGATATGCTCAGGCCTTCCCCACGAAAGACCAGAAGGCCATCACAGTAGCAAAAATACTATGGGAGAAGTACTTCGTTCACTACGGTCTTCCAAACCGACTTCACTCAGACCAAGGGCGAGATTTTGAGAGCACTCTGATCCGAGAATTACTTAAAATGCTGAACATTGCCAAATCACGAACGACTCCATACCACCCCGAAGGAGACGCTCTGCCAGAACGATTCAACAGGACCTTGTTGGATATGCTCGGAACCCCTGAAGGGTGCGCAGAAAACGGAATGGAGTCGACACGTAGAAGCTTTGGTACATGCGTACAACTGTACCCGCCATGAGTCCACTGGATTCTCCCCATACTTCCTCATGTTTGGGCGGGAGGCAAGACTCCCACTAGATGTGCGTCTTCGAGTATCAACGGATGGGATACACAATGCTACCCATTTCAAGTATGTGCACCGACTAAAGGACAGTTTGCAGCAAGCTTACCAACAGGCTGAGAAGTCTACAGATAAACTGAATGCTGGCAAAAAGAGACGATATGACAATAAAGTCAAGTATCGGGAGCTACGTCCTAGGGACGCTGTGTTGCTTCGTAATCTGGGAGTCCCCGGAAAACATAAACTGGCGGACCGATGGAGAGACGGTGTATATGAGGTAGAGTCACAGATGCCCGGCCTCCCGGTCTATCGCATCAAAGACACTGATGACCGGGTAAAGGTTTGGCATCGTAATCACCTTCTCCCCATCCCCCAAGTGGGAGACGAAGAAGCAGAAATACTGGCCACACCGCTCAACGGTGAGTCCGACTTTTCCGAGATGGGTCAAGAGACTGTAAATAACGAAACCCACTCTGAAATTCCTGAAGACCCTATGGACGGACCCTCTCAAAGGGACTATTCCACAGAAGGGGCATCTCCCGGTGGAGCTACGGGTAAAGGGCCCCGTAGGCCAACGCCTACTAAGGTGGCACCAACAGGCCAGCCTTTGGATCCACAGAGCCCGAGCTTTGTACCCAACAGAGACTGTTCAGAGACATTTCTCCCCTCAAGGGAAGAGGCTGAGCCTCAGGAATGTACATATTACTCCCCAGAGGGTGTTGCTGAAGAACAGCTCCGTAGGAGCCAAAGAGTCAGGTACCCTCCAAATCGGGTAACCTATGATCAAATTGGGGCACCCCGATTATGAGGCTCAGCAGTGGTCTCGGAGCAAAATCCAATCTGTGATTGTGATGCTCACCGAACTGTGCAACATTGTATAAAGTAAATGCTAATGTGCTAAGTTATATAATTGAACTGCATTTTTATTATATAACTGATGTATATAGTTTTGAAGTTATGTGTCCCAAGCGAGGACGTTGGGGTTTTTACCAGGGGGAGGATATAGCCAGGTCCCCCCTGCCTGTCAAGCCCCCCCTCACCTTGCTGGCGATCGCGGGTGCCGCCGAGCCCAATGGCGGTCCCGTCGGCTGATCGCAAGAGTGAGGGCGGTCAGGATCCTGCTCGGGGGTTGCTGGGGACACGTGCGGCCAGTTGCCGGGGCCGCGATCGCATTGTTAGGGCTCCCGGCGCTCCCGAAGCAGGGCGGCGAGGGCGCAGCCATCTTCTATTTGTTGGCGCATGCGCAGTGAAGATATCGGTGCGGTGGCCAGCAGGGAAGTTCGCGCATGCGTGGGAGACGCGTGCGAACGAGGGCCAATCAGGATAGGGCTCACAGAAGGGACTACATCTCCCATGAGCCTCAGGAGCGCCCCACGTGACCCCAGGGAGCCAATAGGACTACAGCATCTCCTACAGAGGAGAATAGATACTTTTCGCGGGGTTTGGAGCACGTTAGTCTGCGTCAGGAGCAGCTAGGGGAAAGAGGTTGGGTGCAGGAGTCAGTGACTCCCTGCACTAGGCCAGCAGCCCCCTAGGCCCCAGATAGCCCTGAGCCACCAGTATCATTGAGTGTTGCAGGGACAGGCCCCAGGTTAGGGACCTTGCCCCTTACTATCCAGCGTCAGTTAGGGACACAGTGGACGCTGCGCGTCCATCCAGAGGTTTGGGCTCAGACCTCCGCTGCCGCAGCCATCCGGGTGGGATTGCCCCGGACGGTAGTTCCTGTATTCGGCAGTCTTCGGATCCTTTGTGAAGCTCCTTGGCAGGCCGGGGAACTGGAGTGCTCGCAGGTAACCATCACCAAGTTCACCAACGATCCTACATATATATTATATTCATACGGGCTACGCAGTCACACATATCATCTCCCTTTAAGGGTGAGGAACATATTGTGTGGGGTTACTGGACACGGGGTGGGGTCACCCAGTGTAGGTGGGAGCGTCCTGCGAGACGCAGTAGTTAGTGTCTCCTCTAGAGAGGGACACCTGTTGATATATGAATAAGTATTGCTACAGTAAAGTCATTGGTTATTTTACATGCGGTGTGTTGAGTGATATATATATATTTTTCCTGCGAGGAACCACTCCCCCTCTGGCGGGAGCCATCGCAGGTGGAGGCGTTGCATCACGAGATTGTGTTATATGTATGTACCCCAGGATCCCCGAGCGGAGGCTTAGGCTCCTGAGAGCTACACAGGTATACACAGCAGGTAGTAGCGTCTGTATTCACAGGGAAAACCCGTTACAAAAGGATAAAGCGTCATTATTTAATTCGCAAAGTTTTGTATACTGAAGTGCATGGCAAATTGTCTTGGTGTCTACCCTTTTTAATGAAAGTTTAAAGTTAAACCATATGTTCAGCCCAAACAAATTGTCAATGTACTATTTTGCAGCTACAGTAGCATGGAAACTGATCAGACAGGTTTCTCTTGCGACAACTAAAGAACTCTCTAATTTTTCGGTTAAATAATATTTTCATGAACAACTTGTACTACACTGAGCAAATATTTGACTGAAGCACACTTTGCATGTGCAACTTGAATATCTCCCTCAGTAAATAATAAAATGCCCCTTTAGCTGCGTACAAATGCTAGGAGGCAACACTCTTCAGACAAGTTCTGCAAAGATGATATATATTCATACAGATTTGCGCAATTGTTTCATGAAATAATGCACGGTTGT
This sequence comes from Ascaphus truei, assembly GCF_040206685.1. Lineage (NCBI taxonomy): Eukaryota > Metazoa > Chordata > Amphibia > Anura > Ascaphidae > Ascaphus > Ascaphus truei. The sequence continues at coordinate 93,876,326 of NC_134484.1, read as the reverse complement.
TCTCAGCATCTCCATTTGTTTGAATGGACACACGTTAAACTTTGCTCCAGTAGCCAGACTTACTGTATGTTGCCTGATGTTGGGGATTACTAAGGGAAACTGGTTCAGTAAAATGTAAGCTGCTGCGACTGTCATGTTTCCCCAGGTAAAGCAAGACTACATTGGTGTATGCATACTGTACAGTGTGTATCTCTCTCTCTCTCTCTCTCTCTCTCTCTCTCTCTATATATATATATATATATATATGTGTAACCCTGCTTTCCCCCCCCTTTCCCCCAGACTCTCGGTGGTGTCTAGGGTGCATGAGGGCGGATTACATGCGGTGTGGTGCATACCTGTGAGGAACAGGAGGGCCTGAGCTTCCCACGATGTTGTGGGGGAGCCAGGACCGGGCTTCTGGGGTGGTAGCCTCCATGATCTCCTAGTGGTGCAGCGCTTCCATCTTCTATACTCCCAGGAATATGGGACAGGACCGGTATAGAAGAACCCCTTGGGTCCCAGGGTAGTACTTTCCAAGTCACACACAGTATTTGATGATAATGAATAGTCTCTTTTATTGACAGAGCAGCAATATCCCAACGATAGTGGCTTTCAACAGCCGCAACAACAATAGCCAGGACGGGTTATTATGCCGCTCGCCCTGCACCCAAATACTTCCTCCTCTCCTTCCCTCCAAGTCGCTCCTCCGGCAGGATGGTCTGGGCTAGGGCTTCAATACCCCGTGGCCCACCCCCTAGGTTAGCCTCGAGGTGGGTCTTGGATTCTCCCTATCACCCCTAGCAGTGGGGTGAGGACATTGGTCCACCAAGTCTATAATTCTATCAGCTCTACTAAAGGACGCTGAATCTTTCCGCTCTGCTTTCGCCTGCACTCTGCGCAGGGGAGATCGTAGTCTCCTCCAAATCCTCGGACCGATCCGCAGGATTCCTTGACTCATAGCATATTAACTGCACTGCATACTCTCGGCATAACTAACCGGCAACTCCAGACTCTCGATATCACTATTAACTCTCTAACTCTACTCACCGGAGTTGGCTGCTAAATATAGAGCTAGCCCCGCCCCTCGTGATGTCAGCAGAACCTCCCCTCTTGCTCACGCCTGCAGCAGAGTCCAGGCCTGCGTCTACCACTCAGGATAGGGCTATGAAGGGGGAAAACCCATGATGATTACTGGTGCCTGATCTTAACAGGACTTACCACAGCAGAAGGAGATAGGTATAGCCTTTGCTGTCTACAGGGGGCTACATATATATAAAACAGGCACACTCTTAGTGTAGTAAAGTTACAAAATTTATACAGGACTGAAAAAGATATAAAATGCGCGCTCACAAACGGATCAGGGACAAATGCATGTATGAGATAAATCTCAATCACCAACTGTTATGCCAGGATCAGGTGCGGGAGCAGCATGGAAGAGGCAGCACAGACCCCTCACACCAGCTCTCTCCTCATGCTCCCCCACCCGGTTCCGTAATCTGCCTGCTCCGGATCCCGCCTCACCCGGTAAGAGTGTGAGTAAGGGGGGGACGGGGGACAATTACGCGTGTGAGGGGGAGGGGCGATTAAGAGTGCGAGGGAGATTAAAAGTGTGAGGGGGGATATTAAGACTGTGAGTAGGAATATTAAGAGTGCCTGAGGGGTGGAGTAAGAGTGTGGGGGAAGAGAAATAGTGAAGGTGGGGAAGTGAGAGACAAAGAGGGGGGGGGCAAAGAGTGAGGTCATTGCTGCAGACCAAACAATATCCTACATGTGGTTTTTTTTAATGAATTAGTTCTGTACTATGAGAAAAAATTTGTAACATTAAAAAAAATCTGAATTATATTTGTAATGTATTATTATGACAAATGTATAAAATATATATTTTTGTTTTTATAGCAACCATTTACAAAGTCACATTCCCTTCCTCTTCTGAAACAGACTCTGGCACTCCCTTTTTTGAGCTTTGCCCTCGCTCTAGCAATGCAACAATTGTATCTAGTGACTGCCTGGTCACATAATCTTCCCCACAGAACTTTGCATCTTTGGTCCTCTTCTGCTGCACTGACAGCCATTTAGTGAACTCCCGAGCCAAATCTTCGCTGATCAATCACAGGAGAACGGATCGATTAGCAATTTAGCTAATTACTTATTGTGTGGATTGTATTGATGCACATATTAAAGGTGAAAAAAATAAAATAAAAACGGCAGCTTGGACTGCTGCTTTAATGCTGACATCTAGATTAAAGCCATTCTACTATGATTTATATGCAAATTTTGAAAATGTATGGTACGTATGACCCGAATTAAGTACAATTAAATATAATCAGGCCTCTCATATGAAAGTTCGACACCCCTGCTCTAAAGGATCTCTGTCCCATAATTCCCAAGTGTAGGTTTTCTTAACGTCTCTGCTGGAATTTTCCTGTGTCAGCTGGAGGTTATGAGAGTGTTCAGGTTGCATCTTAACCCATTTGTTGTCAGAAGTCAGCTAACAGATTAAAGGTGCATTGCCACTTCAGCACCAAAACATTATGTGTTAACGTTTTAGCGTAGAAGTACTGTTCTACCACACAGTTCTTGCTATTAATAATTAATAATAATAATTGTTTGTTCTTGTGTAGCACTTTACAGACATTTTGCAGTCCCTGCCCCGTAGAGCTAACAATCTGTGTTTTTGGTGCCTGAGGCACAGGGAGATAAAGTGACTTGCCCAAGGAATTGAACCAGGCTCTGCTTCAAACTCAGTGTCAGAGTCAGTGTCTTTACTCACCGAGCCGCTCCTTCTCCCTGTATGGACTGTTCTAGTGTACAGCTAGGATTTTGTAATAAATTATCTTTTTACAAGACCGAGTGCCTGGTTGCTTCCCTCATGCTCCAAGTGTACAGCTATTAATAATGCAAATACTTCAGATTGAAGACCTGCAGCTCACTGCAATACAGCTCTCGATTCCCAAATTCATCAAGGGAGTTGAGCTTGTCAAGATAAAAGAAATACTAAAGAGTTTTGTGTGTAGATATTAGCAATACATGTAGAGTTTTTTCATTTGCCTCACAATATACGCAATTTGACTTTGGGACAGGAACATAAAGTCTCAAATTCTATGTCCAGTATGCCAGTAACCTTGTTTAAGCCAAAGTGCAATGTGCTTAGTCACTTATTTGCAGACGCCGTCGGAGCTGGCAAACAGAAAAAAAAATTCTCTCTATCTGCTAATGTGTTATATGCTCTCCTCTTAGCCAGCTGTTTGAACAGTGCAAGTTACTGTAAATATAACAGGGCTTATAAATTAAAAGAGGAGTCAATTAGAAACGATACATCTCTCCTAGCTCAATGCTTTGATATAATTAACCAACAAGCGATTTAGGATGTCAGACATGATTATAGTATTTTTGAGTAGAGAAGTGGTCAATGACAAACTTACTGTATGTTAGTAAAAATACCTATTAGTTAATAGAATTTGCTCGTGTATATAAAACACAAAAGAGTGGGCTTCCCATTTCCGGAGCATCATTACTTGTTTGGACATGTAAAAATAATGTACACCCTAAATGGGTTATTCTTCATTTGAAATGGCAGTGAAAAAGTGAAGTACCTGTAACTATTTAGGAATTTAATTCAAGTAACCTACTGTATTCATCATTTTAATTGAATTCACTCAAATTCCCCATGGCAGAATTAGCAACTGATAAGCTCCATATACCTCAAACAAGTGGGAAAAAATGTAATTTCTTAAGAAATGTTCGACAAGACCAAAACGTACTCTAGTTTTTTAGATACTCTTCAGATATTTGTTTGGTTTTCCTCACTTAGCGTAACAAATCAGAATGTATCCTACCATATTACTAAAGAAAAGTATCTGTAACCATAACTGTGTGGGATTGACTGATGCAAGAAAGCGAAAACGCATAAAAGCCATTTTAGGATACTGTATCTTTACTAGACTAAGCAGAAGAACTGGTAACTAAGGCTGGAATGACCATAAATGGAAAGGCCAGTATGGTCTCCTCCATTCTTTCTTCCTTATAAATGTCTCCAATTCCTACCTCCAGGATGCATCTGGGACTGCTCATTACCTATATAATTCCATGTCCACCTATATTAGACTCTCCCTAGAAATTCACTCTTTAGAGGAAATGTTTTCAACTTCTTCTTGATATCCTTACAACTCATCATAACACCTAGTGCAGCACCAGAACTTCAACACCCCTAACCTGTCTATCGAACAACACACTGTGCGTGTCAACACTACCCTTTTTAGATTGAAAGTTCTTTATGGCAGGTACTTCAGTGCCAACTATACCACCATGCTGTATTATTTGTTGTATGTGTATGGTATATGAATGTGGTAAGAGTTCATCTATTGAACATCTTGGATAATAATATGACGTAATATCTCATGCACTAATGCCGAGAGTTGGCCATGGCCTTGGAAAAGCGATTAGTGGCATTTTTCTTCCACTGAAAGATTATGTATTTCTTCCCTATTATAAGCGGCACATTTCCCCTAACTATTATTTTCTCTGTGGTTACTGTAGTTTCAAAATTGCAGTGCAATGACACCCACTTACTACGTCAAGTGAAAACTAAGTAATCTGTTTGTTGAATTTCTTTCAAATGTATGGTGCAAAAAAGGTAAATCTGGACATTTTGTGTTACACAATACCATTTAGAGCAGGGCTATCAAACTCACTTCATATGAGAGGCCTGATTAGATTTCATCGTACTGCATTCGGGCCATACGCATCATTCATTTTCAAAATACGCATATAAAACATAGTAGTATGGCTGTACGCTAGATGTCAGCATTACGCTCACTCTCCTCCACACCTCTCCCTTTCTCCCTCACTCCCCTGCCTTCTATTTCTCTTCCCACGCCTCCACACACTTAATATCCGCCCTACACACCCTTACTGAGCGAGGCAGGATCCAGGAAAGAGCAGGCAGATTACAGAACTGGGTGAGGCAGCATGAGGAGAGAGCTGGCATGGGAGAGAGGCCTGTGCTGCCTCTTCCATGCTGCTCCCGCACCTGACTGTAGCAGGATCCCACACAAAGGCCAACCGGCCACTATATTGGCCCAGCAAGCCTCTCAAGAGTTCCTGCTGTAGTCAAGTGAGGGAGTAGAATGGAAAAGAAAACACAGGCCCCTCCCCCAAGCCAGCTCTCCCCTCATGTCCTAGTACAATCGACCCTAGTCTGCAGGCCGGACAGAAGTGTCCGGCGGGCTGCATGTGGCCCACATGCCTTAGGCTACGCTTATAGTGCCGGCGACGTGACGTCAGGCTGCGGTCGCTGGAAAAATCAAATTGAGATGACTTCCAGCGATCGCGACCAAGCTGTCGCTCCGTCACGTCGCGCTTATTATAAGCGCATGCAACAGCGGCAATGCATTTGTTTTGACGCGACGTCGCGTCGCTGTTGCAGGCACTATAAGCGCAGTCTTATGTTTCACATTTTTACACAAATGTGCTTTTTATTTTATTTCATCCTAATTCCATTCTTAAATTACAAATGATGAGACCTAGCTCTATTGTAGAGAAGAAAACCTAGCAAATAATGTTTACAGGAATTAATAAGATGCTTTTTTTTTTATTTGCTGTACAGTGATGGGGGTCTTGTTTTCATATTAAAAACAGATACTACTGTAGTACTGCGCACACACAAATAAATACAAATGAACATTCAAGGTGCCACTCTGGTGATCTTGACAACAGCAAGAAAGTGTACGCAACGTCTACACAAGAACCTACAAAACGTCAACCACTTCATAATGCCTTCTATTATTGTTTTATACATTGTTGGGCCCCCTATACACTGTAATTTTCATCACGCGGTTCTAAATTACGTTTATTTTACTTATTTAGATGTCACTTTTAGGGCCAAAGCTCTGGAAAATCACTACAATTACAGATACAAATATTGGTTACAAACATAACTTCTTGATAATGTTCTTACTATTCCCTCTATATTGGCTCTACAACAATGGCACTAAAGGACTGAGGTCTAACCTCTAAAGCAGGGGTGTTCAACTCCCCTCATCAAGCCCCCAAAACAGGTCAAGTTTTCAGGATATCGTTGTTTCTGCACCAGGGTTGCCACCACTCCGGGTTTGATCCGGAGACTACAGGGTCTATGCTATAAGCCTCGAAAAGCCATTTATCGAGCACTTATCGGCCAAAATGCCTACTGCTATTCTGTAAGCCTCGATAAGTGGGCGATAAAGTAATGAATCGCCAAATTTTCAGCCGTGAGACTGGCGTGAGGCTTGTGAGAAGCTGCTGAGAGGGGCGAGAGAAGACTTTAAAAAAAATGCATTTTTCCTTCATCAGATTCATGCCCGGAGTCTCCGGAGCTGATACCCATTAATATCAGCACCGGAGGCCCCCGGCGTGAAGCCCATGTAATAAAAATGCATCTACAATCAACTTCATTAACTTAGCAACTAACCGCTAAGGCAATGAAGGGGTTAACTACCACCGCCATGTTTATTGTGGGCAGCGGGGGTGGATGAAGGTGGTATTTGGCCCTTGGTGGGTGTTTAGGCCTTGCAGAGGGGGTTGCGGGTGGAGTTAACCCCTTCATTACCTTAGCGATTAATAGCGCTAAGGTAATGAAGGGGTTAAACCCTCCCGCTATCCACCCGGCCGGTATAAACACCCACCAAGGGCCAAATGCCACCTTCACCCATCCTCCCTACCCACAATAAATATTATAAAACACAACAACCCTACTACCCATCTAATCTATCCCCAACAACCCCTCCCCCCCCCCCCAACCTGGTCCATGTCCTCCGATGCCAGCAAGAATACAAGGAACAATACAATCTAATGGCCCCTAACCCCTTAATCACCTTAGCCGTTAATAACCACTATGGTAATTTAGGGGTTAACCCCCATCCCCTGCTACCTACCAGGGAGGCCTAACCACCCACCCTGGCCCCACTATACCCACCCTGTACCCATTGATTGTCACAGTGGTATATAATACCCATATAATATGGGCATGACAAGCCAATATATCACTCAATGGTCAACATAATAAAAATAATTAAGGCCAAAAATACACAATAATCAAAGAAATACACAAGCACCTAAACACCCTACAATACAAGAACTAAATGGCCAAATAGCACGTTGAACTTTTTATTTACTTTATTTCTGCTGGCTGACTAATGTTTGATTGTATAATGGGCAAATGCACTATTATCCATGTGGATAATAGTAATTTTGCCCATTACTGTACTGTATGTATTTGGGGGGGGGGTTGTTGGGGGTAGAGTAGGTGGGTAGCAGGGTCGTTGTGTTTATTTTTGTTTCTTGGGGTTAGAGAGATTTGATGAAGTGGGTAGTAGCCCCAAGGATGGATGTTTAGGCCGTCCAGGGGGTAGCAGGACTGGTTAACCCCTTAATTACCATAGCGGTTCCCACTGATATAGTAGAAGAGGTTATGGGGTGGCGTCACGTGACAGTGGGAATAAAATGCATAGGAGATACCGGCACCCAATAAAGGGGCCTGTATCTCGGGAAGCAGGGGCTCCCCGGACCTCAAATCAACAAGGTTCTGCTCCGGAGACCCCCTACTCATCTACACTAGTATTAAAATTTATACAGTAGGGCCCTGCTTTACAGCACTCCGCTCATACGGCGTTTCCTAATGTTTATTAGGTTCAGCAAATTTCGTCATGACGCGCTCAGCAGCTGAGTATCCGGCTGTCACTAAGCAACAGTTTTAGTGCGTGCGCAACTCCTTGTCACATGCCATTTGTCAGCGATACAGTCGGTTTACAGCTCTGCATCTCAGTTTTCAAAGGTACAATACAGTAGGGCCCCGCTTTACGGCAGCGGCCTGTGACGGAACCCTCTGTATGAGCGGGGCCCTACTGTATTAACAAATTTTGATCGCTGGCAGGATATGCGCAGGGTGAGGCTCCTCTCTCTGTGCAGCTCTATCTGCAGCTAAAACAAATCGCCGGATTTGGCCTTCTGAGAGAGGCGATCATCATGTTGCCGGCTACTCGCCATTTTTGGGGAAGGAATTTTGATATCACAGATAATCGAGGCTTTCTAATTACCGTGATAGCTGCGCTCAAAAAATAGGAGGCGAAAACGGCCCGGCTAATTTTTTAATGAAGGCTTATAGCATAGGCTCTTATGGGTTTTGACCACGTATCTCCGGGCTCCGGGTTTATCTAGTAAACCTCCAAGTGGAGGCGTCTCCCGGCATCTTCCCCTGTAAGTAACTCCTCTCAATATGGCTGCACGGCGTCGCGTTGCCATGTCAACGCAACACTATGTGACATCACAGCATCAAGTGACACCCATTGCCATGACAACGGGACGCTATGTGACATCACGGCAGCACATTGTCATGGCAACTTGCTGCTGCAACGTCACTTAGCATTATGCTACTTGTCCATATTGACGGGTTGCAGCAGAGAATGACGGGAGGATGCTGGAACAATGACAGGGAGACGCCGCCGAATGTAAATGCAACATTTTAAAATGTTGTCTCCTGGTTGGCCTTCAGAAGAAGGTGGCAACCCTGTTCAGCACAGGCTGCGTAATCAGAACCTCATATATCTCTCTATACCTATATATATCTCTCTCTACCCCTCCACCTCTACCCATATATATATATCATCTCAAAGTATCTTAGTGATGAGTACTTATTAATGTGGTGACTGTTGCCCGATGGGTCTGCTGTGCATTGATGCCTCTCTACCGAGTAAGATGCAAAATTAACAATATGTAAACCACTGTAATTTAACTTTGCTTCACATTAATCAACAGCAAAGTTATGGCACAATCTTAAGGTGCAATCCCGGCTGTTCGTTTTTTCTTTTACCCAATTAAAAAAAAAAAGAAGGTTCTCAAGATACTTACTGGAGAAGTTACCAGTTTTAAAACTTGCTCCAGGGGCAGCAATATGCCCACCAAATCATGCTGGTCCCGGGGGGTCCAATAGTCACAGTTTCCTATTGGATAGCCATTTAAATCCCCAGCAAGCACACAGACAACTTCACCAGTATGTATGTCGGAAGGTGGGGCTCCCAAGAGCTGAAAATAATGCGGTTCAGCTCCCGAAGCCCCCCCCCCCCCTCGCTTTCCAATCCTGTAGGGAAAATATATATATGTAAAAATGACGAGATTGTTGCTTTAATCCAAAGCAATGGAGCTGGACTTCATCCAAAATCGGAGCACAAAGATGCTTTACACAAATGACAATACAAGACTTTTATCTTTCCATCGGTCTTTTGACGTGACCTTATGTGCAGTCACGTTATTAACTGTTCTTAATAAAATCTTCATACAATGTACAGTATTCGATACTCGTCTGTACGTTCAAGGACCTCTTTACAGTGTTTGACCCTCAGACGATTACATGAGGAACTTCTTTTAGGGACACCTAGTACACTGGATTCTTGTGCACAGTAAAAGAGCTATTTGTAGCTTGGACAACACTGAAGTTATTTTCTCTATGAAAGATGTATTATCTGAACAGTTATCATTGTACAATGAATCTTTGTATCCCATCACATTAATCATGTTAGTGAAGGGAAGTCTGTAACCAGTTAATATAAAAAGACATATTTAAACTGGAAATGCAGGATGGGATCAGAATCAAATGGTTCATTATTAACCAAGCATTATTTTACTAGACTGATTATATCTTGTGATTGATAAGGTCGATCCGTTGCTGCTATCCTTTCGGAAGCTGAAAGTGTACAGTTTTGTTGCTGTTCTCATTTAGAAACAAGGATCACTTTGTTCTGTTCTCTATTCCTGGCCACAGAAACTGACAACTTGGCTAACCAGCTAATTTCGCTTTCCAGAGTTCCCAGTGTAAATGGCAGGTACTGTAGCTTGATTAGCGGCAAGATAAAGTCAGGAAAATACAGACCTTAAGAGGGTGACGAGAGTGGGGCTAACTATGGAGTCCAAATCGGTCTGCAACTGAGTCAATAATTTCACCTAGAAACTATGTTTAAGTCATCAAGATAAGTAAGCTGTCCATCAAACTCTTGGCTGTTCAGGTAAACTACAGGTTGTGAGCTGGAATCGGTCTGAGTAGAAGACAAGGGATCTCTCTGCCTTTAAACAGTTGGTGCTCAGAAACTGGCTGAGAAAATCAGACCACTAGAAAATCAGAAACAAGCCAAAGAACGTGTGTACTCAATAAATAGACGATAGTTGGTCATTATAGAAGTAATTTCATCCTACGTCATCTTTACTAACCTCAGTTAACCAAAAGTGGTCCTGGTGCTAATTTAAAAAGTAGCAGGACTGCGATCCATCCAAAATTCCGGAGCTCATATGAACAGCATAGAAGTTTAGCTAGAGACACAATGTGAAGTATGAAGAGTTCATTCTTCTCCCCCTGTTGATAATGCACAACAATAAAAATGTGATATCTGTGGCAACTGGCTAATACATTAGAAGCACAATCATGTCGCCATCCTTACTCTCGATTACTGACTGGAGACCGGCGGCAGATGGGGGAGGGGAGAGCAAAAGTGGCCCCTCCGTTCACAGACTCTGCAATCCCTGCCATGTGGAATATTACCCCCTTCCGTGGAGTATGACCATAGATTGTCCGGTTGTAGTTACCCAGCACAACTCCGGTTATGCTCCGCTTGCATCAGCAGTTTGACCGCAGTGACGGAGGGCGGTCAGACCGGTGTCTATACAGCCAAGCTCCTAGCTGAACCAGCTGCTTCACTGGCAGGGAGTAGGAACACTTGGATCCATAATACTTGTCTGTGTGTCTCTAGCAAAAGCGTGCATCCAGGCATATACTGTAGCAGGCAGCAGAAGTTGTTCAAAAATAGAATAGAAAATCCGAAGCACAGCTAGAAAAAAGGTGTATCGGTAGGACAGAGGGCCAATATCAAAAATGTATTAGATTAAAAACATATAGACAAAAGTCCTGACCGATCCTGACATGTTTCATGCACAGGGCGCTTTATCAAAGAGATAAAGCGCCCTGTGCGTGAAACATGTTAGAGGATCTGTCAGGACTTTTGTCTATATGTTTTTAATCTAATACATTTTTGATATTGGCCCTCTGTCCTACCAATACACCTTTTTTCTAGCTGTGCTTCGGATTTTTTATTCTATTTTTGAACAACTTCTGCTGGTGGTAATTTAATTTGGTCCTACTTGGCACCTTTAAATCATAACAGTAGTTGGTTAACACTGTTGATGCCAGGACATGGCACAAGTGCACAAGCCATTACATGGCCCTGATGCCCCACATCCACAAACATCAGGAATGGCAGCCAGTCAGCTCAGATAACGATCAGCTCCAGTCACAAGCAAATATGGCATGATGTTCAGGAAAGGTTAAAAAGGAACAGTGGCATGCTATCCCCTTCTTGTCCAATTTGTTTTCATATGCAGAAGAACCATGCATAGAACACATTTTCATTGGGGTAAAAAAAAAAAAAACACAATCCTCAAAACCCGCCTTTTAAACAAAAATATTCTAAAATAATTTGTAAATACTCTGTTTTATTTCATACAAAAGTAAATATCCTCAAGATTTTAAATAAATACCACATTTAGCTTGCCACTGACATCTGTTTAACTAGGGCTGCACTGGGATGTACTCTTACTGGGAAACAAAGGTCAATTTAATATATAATATGATGGCCAAGCCCTGGATATCACATATATACAGCATTAATGCTTCCAATGAATACAAATTAGCGCAATTATTTATTTTGTGTTTTCTGGGTTGGTCAAATATTAAATTAAAAAACTGTTTATTAAAGTAATGTCTCTTTCCTTTGGGGTTCTTAACCAAATAATTTCTCTGGAATTAGTAAGACTTTTATAACGTGAAAGCAACGTAATAAAAGTTTGTGGACAGTAACAGACCTCGTTCTCATAAGAGCAGCAAATTATTGTTTTCTTTTCAAGGAAAAAATGTAATGCAAAAAATGTAAACTTCATATGGCTTTTCTCTATTGAACTTTCGGGTTTTTCATTAAATAAAACTTTTTCTTAAGTATTTTTCTTTGTTATTTCTGGAAACGAAATTGTAGTGAAACTTTTTTCATTTATTGAATGTCTTACTATCCAAATGTATAATATTCGTATAATTAGTCATTGTCGTCATATACCTGGTTCAAGAAATGGTCACATGTCCCACATATTGGTACAGTATTGTGCTTATGTAATAAAATGAATATAGAAACAATATCAAATCTAGTTTACCTGGTTGATGGAAGCCCGGGGAAAGCTCCCTCGCTACAGATCTTGAAATGTCCGATTCCTGCCGTGCGGCTTGTGCTGCCTGATCTGCTGCATCCGCCTTGGCTCGAGCATGTGCTGTCCTAGAAAGGGAAAGAAATATCCATATGAACACTTCTCCTTGAATAAATGCAAGACCATAAGTCAATTTACAATTTATTTGAAAGACAGCAAATATTTAATTCTTATGAGAGTAATTGCATGTATTCCAGAGGTCCCCAAACCTGATTTATTCGCCCAATTGTCACGTCATGTTGTGGTTAAGCTGCAGGCAAAAATTCAGGGATAGTCACATTCAAATAAGCAGCCGGTTACAATTCACTTTATGACATTGATGACCTATTCCTTATTTCAAATGCTACTACAGTTCCAAAGTGCAGGGAGACAGTTTCAGGCGAGGAGAGTCCTGCTTCTGCAGCCAACACATATGGCATAGACATACAAAGTCTTCAAAGTGCAGGTCTCCTTTAGGACATAGGTACAAAGTAGAGCTCTACTCACAAGTTCATAATTGTGATTGTAATTGTGTATAACTGCCTGTAAACAAATTCTTCCAAATGCAGGTCTCCTCTAGGACATGGGTACAAAGTAGAGCTCTACTCACAAGTTCATAATGCAATTATTCATTTATTGTGACAGCCAAGAACAGAGGAGGAACATCTGTTTTCTGTCCCGTATCCCATAACGTTTCAGGTACCAGGTCACCGGATGAAAAGTCCATATGGGACAGAAAACGTTGTTCCTCCTCTGTTCTTGGCTGTCACAATAAATGAATAATTGAATGACGAACTTGTGAGTAGAGGTCTACTTTGTACCCATGTCCTAGAGGAGACCTGCATTTGGAAGAATTTGTTTACAGGCAGTTATACACAATTACAGATGGAGTCAGATTTACTGGCCCCGGAGCCGCAGGATGAAAAGTAAAATGATGCGGCTCAGGGGACAGTAGATGCCACGGATGCCTGTGCGGGGTCTGTTTTTCCAAATGGGACCCCTCACAGAGAGAATTCCCGCTGCCGGGGGACTGCAGCAATCAGGATTTCACAGGTTCTCCTTGCAGCGTGCATAGTAAGTTTGGCTACATCTGTACCATTGGGTGGGTTCCTAACTGCACAAAAGGGACAGAAACAAAATGATTAGTACAATGACAGCTGGCTACACTTCGGCACCAGAAGTTGAAGAGATTTACACGAGATGAGAAGGTGCAATAAACCGAGTCAGAAAGGGAAGCCACAAACTTGTGTGTTAATTTTCTAAAAACCACAACCTATCGATCAGGTCAGTTATATTACATGTGTAAACGGTACAGAGGATGCCAAGCTGAAAGACCAAGGCAGGGAAGACAGGCACGTGTGTGTATGTTGTATTTCCATGTGTTTGCTCAGCATTAGAAGTGAAGCAGCACCTCTCTTTTGGGGAGTAATACACAGGTCAACAACCACTTACACTATTTCTACAAAGTACCGGTATAGCAGCAACCGCTCTTCTGAGGTTTCCCTTCCATACTCACAACCGAGCTGTTTACTTTCCCCACATCACAATGTTTTATTTTTTTTATAGAAATGTAGTGCTTCTATAGGCTAACAATTTGAGATAGTGCAGTTCACACAATCAACATTGTGTATAATCACCATCACATTAGTGCAGCAAGATTGTGCCCCATCATGATTCTAGCTGGAAGATAGTAATGCATTTCAAGTATCATATTATTAGCCTTCGGTATTTAAACACTAAGCTACATGTTTTCTTGTAATTAAGAGGTACGCTGTAGTAAAACCATAATGTGATTTGTCAGACTCACATAAGCAAAAAGAGAGTAATATTTGTAATTTAAAATGTTGGTGTGCATTACATAAAGTAAACATCTTCTCCCATCATTTTATTAGTTGTTTCTATATAGCACAAAGATTTGTGTCTTGGAAGAAATTAAAAACTGGGTTTACATCATTAAACAAAAGATTCTAACATAATTTGTTCTGTTTAACAACAGCTTGCCAGGTGCCATGAGTAGAGATAAACCGTTTGTTGAGTAAGAATACAAAGCACACGTCACTAGTGTGATGAAAAGGCCACAAATCATCAATGCAAACAGCACTCTGATCAATGTACACCAACCAAATTATTATTGAAGTACTGTACCAAGCAATCAGAGGAAACAAAAATAAGGCATTACATCGACATTTATCAAGAGGGTTACTCAAAACATGTCACACTAAGCAAAGGCAAAAACACTGTGAAAGCACTTCTGTTAAAGATGTTAAATGTAGAAAGTGACATTTTTAAGTAGGCTGTGAAATATCAGCAAAATACATGTGCTTTTGAAAAAAATGTAATTTAGCAAAGCAAACTGAGTATATTACTCTACACAGCAGATGCTATAAAGGTTGAAATGACCAATTGCTATAGTACGTTGATGGAAGAAAGGAGGAACACTTAATTCAAAATAATGTAATCTGCCTATGTTTATTGAATAATATTAAAATTGAGCCTTCTACTTCATCACCATCTTTTATTTCATCTGTCCTAAATCCTATGGCTCATACATAGACTAACTCTACAAGGATATAGGGTAGCAATCACATATTGACGACGTTCCATAGCTGAACCATTTATTCTATCCCTACTTCCCTTTTCAATCTTCTTTGCACTATTGAGGTGTTTGAGAATCATGTTCCAGTTGAAATTACCATCCGCTGGGGCAGACTTTAAGAATGACCACTGGATTCATACACATGGGAAAGCATGTTGATTCCATTTGAATAAATGATCCCCAAAACAGATCTTGGAAGTGGCTTCCTGAGCATAAGATTGAGAATCACTGTTCTGTTGTGTATACACGGAGAAACCCATTCCTGCATATCATGATATCTTGCTGGATCTTCCCACTGTCTTTTTATAATATATGTCAACAATGTCTAGCCTTGAAGGTTCCTGTCCCTTGTATACACTCACACTATACATTCCATCCGTGTATGGATGTATTTACAAAGAGGCGCCAAGTTGTCATGCAACATATGGCCCATTCATGCCTCCCTGATAAATATGTAAAGATTGTAATTAAGTTAGACATGTGTTGCAATATGCAATACCTACAGTATATGAAAGGGTTGTACTGTAGGTCAGGTTGCTTTAGTTTGTGGAGGAAAATGACCACTACAGATTTAAGATTAAGAATAAAACAAGAACAAAGATGACAACTACCATGTATCCTGTGGGATGACATATAAATGTCATACTGTAAACCTACTGTACTAACAGGTTGCACTCTTCAACCCCACTAATGGCAGAAAATCCAATGCTTGGCAGATCTTTTGCAGTTAAAGAGAGTGAGTACTAAACCATGTTTCAGATTGGGGGAGGTGTAACAACCTAAGAAAGCTAGCTGTGCAACTAGCCCCAAGGATAATGCAGGATATTACAATTTAACATATCATATCAG
Organism: Ascaphus truei; assembly: GCF_040206685.1. Taxonomy (NCBI): domain Eukaryota; kingdom Metazoa; phylum Chordata; class Amphibia; order Anura; family Ascaphidae; genus Ascaphus; species Ascaphus truei. The sequence continues at coordinate 93,860,653 of NC_134484.1, read as the reverse complement.
ATTTTCCATAGAATTCAGTGGTAATGTTGACACAATATATTGCAATAGCTCACAACATATCCTCACTAGTCTTTAAGTGGTTAAATTGTCCTGACAAGCACACGATTCATCGCAGACACTTCATGTCCAGTCCACTGTGCAGACCATATGCTTTTCCTCATAGTAATATGGACTTCAGAAGATGCATTCTATATGAAAATAGGACTATATCATGCACTGGGACACTATAGAAAGTTTTTATTTTCTCCCCACAGAAGGAAGTTGTGCAAATGTAACTAATGCAGAAACGGTTACCTATGGCTTCAAAGATTTTACTGCATTACTTACAAAAAGTAAATAATAGAATTACGTTAATTGGCATATTGGTTCCATGCATGTTAGATTGTAGTTATGCTGTTAAAACTAGAAAACAAAATCTAGGATTCTTGAAATGATCTTTACAAAGTGAACAGCTGATATCTCCTTGCTCAGAGATTTTCTGATGTATAAACTTTCCCACAGTACATAAGGGGATAGGAAACATACTTTCCTTTCCTCATAAGCTCTGTATACTTTAATTCCACCTACAGGTATGAAGAACTTGTGTAGATCCACTCAAATGTATAATCATAAACTACAAAAAATCTGATTTTTCTCTTCTAGTAATGGAGTTCACGGACCTAATTTGTAGATTGGAAATATGTTTAATCATTCAATTTAACTTAAACTAACTCAATATTATGGTAATTATATTATATGTGAGTGACCCAAATAATTCACACTCCAGTCCTGTAAGAAATAAAAAATACATAGGGTGGTGGTGTGTATGTTGTTTTGGTGGTCATGGTGTTGGTGTGGAGTTGGTGTTGGAGTGGTGGTGGTGTTTTATATCGGTGGCCATCCTGAAATTGTCACAACGAACACCTCATTGTGCATGGATTCTAGATAAACATCTCTGTGAAATATGTGAAAAACTGGCGTCATACAGTAAGTGATAGAATGAAGAAAACTGCTTTTACTATTATCAAAACATTTAAAAAATAAATGCATCTGTCTATGCACTTTTTTTTATTGTACTGTACTTTTGTTTACATTGCACTAATGGTGTTTTTACATAAGATGTTATAAAAGACATAAAAAAAGTAGTAGAAGTACGGATAAGTGCAAAATACATAAAAAAAAAAAACAGGCCTCTAAATGTTTCTCACCTGAAATGTTTACAATCAAAATGAATTGTGTTGGGAAACAAAGAGACAGCAGGAGTACATAGAGCAGTAACAGTACATTACACAGCGAGAGATGAGAGCAGAGATAAGGGGGTGGGGATTTACTTAACATGGCTCCAAGTTGATCTCTGACTTGTAGGATAAGTAGGATAGGTAGACCAAAGGACTTCCATCAACTTTAGCAATGTTTTATCATAAATCAACCACAATACAATTAGGTGTGGAAGAAATGTCTACAGCCTGGAGATTACCAACAAAAATAGAAATGTGTGTAACTTTTTTTAGGTGTTTTTACGATTTACTCGTTAAGTCAACATAACGTTAAAAAAAACATAATCTGTTCCTTGGTACAGATAATAGCAGGTGAGGGTACAAACGGACGTAGTAATAATAATAATAATAAGATAAAAGCAGACGAGGGCACAAACGGACTAATATAAAAAAGTTTAATAAGTCAAGAAATTCGACGTTTCTGTCGCAACACGCAACCTTTTGCAAGGTGAGGGCACAGATATAGCCAGACTTACTGTTTTCGGTACCATGACAAGACGAAAGATTCCAGCGGCGGCAACACCGTACGGCGAGCCGGCAGTGGTCAGCCAGCAGAATTATTTGTGCGGGTTTATTTATTGTATGTAATTGCAATTCAGTATGTGTCCGCTGGATGGCACACTGAATATCTTTGTCCATGCTCGCTTTGGATGCAACACAAACTTGACACATGTATACAATGTAACAATCTCACTAGAAATGTATAATTTGAAACATAGCATGGCACTGTGCTGTGTGACCTTGCACACATCAAATGGAAAACATATGCTTCTACAGAGGGAGAGAAAGTCAGACTTCTATACCAGCATTGGTGATTTGGTAGATGGTGCTTCAGCAGTAAGTGCTCTATTGTATAAGAACAATATATTCAGAGTATAGTCCCAATGTCCATAATAACTGTATAATAACAGAGATTATCAAGGGAAAATAAAGGACCTAGTGGTGCCACCTGGCTACCACAGAGATTGGTTACCTGGTAAGTAATTACCTACCCATAGGGTTTAGATCAATAAAACAGCAGGCACTGAAAAAGTAAATACAGAGGGGCTGTTGCCTTTTACCCGACAGTGAAAAACTCTGCAGGGTGCAGTCCTCAATGGTAGAGATCAGGATATGTAGAAGTTGCAGGAAAAAAACGGCGGTGCATCTGCTGCTGCTGAAGAAGAATTGGAACCAACAAAACTGCAAACTGCAAACTGCAAAGAACTAGGTGCAAAAATGTATTAGTGGCATAATAAAAACAGCCAGAAGGACACTCTAACACGTTTCACGTGGTATCCCACGCTTTATCAAAGAGGAAATATCACTAAACGATCGCATAGTTAAATACCCACAATACCCTGTCCAATCCTATAGGGTATTTAACTATGCGATTGTTTAGTGATATTTCCTCTTTGATAAAGCGTGGGATACGACGTGAAAAGCGTTAGAGTGTCCTTCTGGCTGTTTTTATTATGCCACTAATAAATTTTTGCACCTAGTTCTTTGCAGTTTGCAGTTTTGTTGGTTCCAATTCTTCTTCAGCAGCAGCAGATGCACCGCCGTTTTTCCTGCAATTTCTACATTTACCTCTCGGTAGGAGCACGCTTGACAGGACCAGGATATCCTCAAGGTCAGCAGTGAGTAATTTATTACTTCATTTATGTGATCAGTCCCACACAGCACCCAGACTACCACATAAGATCTACCTATCAGGCTAGTGGTTATATACATGGGAGTGTGTTTATTGGTGGACAATTCGAATTCTTGGGTCTCATGAACTGTCTTACGCAATGAAGATATTTATTGATTTATTACGCACAAAGTAATCAGCTTAGCAATGAAGGTGTAGGAAACACACCAACATGTTTCATCCAACAGGACTTTATCAAGGTGTATTTTTGATCCACTGATGCGGAAGCTGTGCTCCTTTCCTTCTACATATTCTATACCAGCATGGAAGAGAGGGGAAAGGAAAAATTGGGACAGGAGAAACTCCCCTATTCATATGTGGCTCTGATATACTTTGCAATTGAGGAATGCTCCCAGAAGAGGGTCACCCTAACTGGCATTTAAAAGTAAATCATCACCAAGTTCTCCTTCTAAGAGAAGAACAAAAAGGGATGGCAGAATAGCATTCAACATAATCCAAGTCTCAATAACTGCTTTATGAAATGACCTCCTGTCCCAGGGATGAAAGCAGGATATTGGACCCTAGATTCCCAAAATAACAGCAGTGACTGTAGATACCAACATTGCAATTTGCTATGCAAATCTGATTCAAACGCATCTGGTCACTTCAATATAAAAATGGGCCAGCAAAGAGCAGTTTGGTTAGAAATATGGTAGAAAGAACCACACAGTAGGTCTGAAATCAATGCTGTAGAGTCTTGAAGGATATAATTATTATATGAATCCGACAATAGAGATTGTAGAGATTATATTGACTTCAGTGTGAGGTTTATTAATGGATGAGGAACAGGTCAGAGTATAGTGTTCATTCAATTCATGTGTCCCGGATGTTGGGTTCATATCGCTGCTCAAAGCTCAAATCATACAGTGTATAATGAGTTAGGAGGGGGGGGGGGGATATACAGTACAAAGTACAAGGGAACAGATGACTAAAATTCCAGAGTGTCTGCTCCATCATCCTTCTGTTTTGTACTACTTGTGTATTATTTTTTGAGTGTAAAAAATGTTAATGTCCTGTAAATATGAGGGTATACTTCCCAGTCAATATCCCCCAAAATAGTTTAGGAAAAGGTTGTTACTCACAAGACCCGTCGTCTCCTACTCCATGGTCGTGCTTCCAACAAAAGGGTAAGTGAAAAAAACATCCGGCTGAACCGCAGGAACTAGAGGCTGCACAGCTACGTGATGAAGAAAGGACTAAAGAGCACAGCTGGTTAAAAGAGATTTATTAGCGCCTACAACATGTGCATATCAGCAAACAATACAGAAATTGAGAATGTCTTTTCCTAAATGTTACTTTTATGTCTGAAGCACTTCTTCCCATTATGTGTTATTTGTATTATTTGTTATTTATGTGATTGACACGTATATTACTGCTGTGAAGTGCTATGTACATTAAATGGCACTATATAAATAAAAACATACAGAGATACATACATACATGCAAACATACAGCTGTGCTCTTTAGCCCTTTCTTCATCACGGAGCTGTGCACTCTCCAGTTCCTGCGGTTGAGCCGGATGTTTTGTGGTTAGAAATATGGATTACAGATAATCTGAGCACCAGCAATATGCCTTGATCTGCACCAGTCCACCAGTGACCAGTGACATTCAGTGTACAGAAGAGTAAAACTATAAATATGGCTATCCCTGCAACCTTCAAAAGTACTGCAATCAGCTTGTCCTTTGTGCAGATTCCACAGTACATTGTTACATCGTTTTAAGCTTTTCCATCGTCACTTACTTCAATTTTGTAACCATATTGCATACATTCCTGAATAATCATACATGGCCAATATGGAAATGTGTACTACATAATATTAGTATGCTGCCTCAAATGAGCTGTCCATTTCCCTCTCCACATCCCCAGTGATATTTATATAGATATCCTAGTGCTACAACTTGTCCAGAATAAAAATAGTTTGGAATGAAATCCTTACAACACATGGCACTGGGTAGGACACGTCGCAAAAAAGACAGAGAACAGATGGCCCAGTAGAGTTATGCAGTGGTAGTGAAAGACCAAGAAGCACTAGAGAAACAGCCAAACACTAATCAGCAGGCACAATAAGCAAGTGAGTCTGTTTGATTTCTGACAGCATTTGTAAGAGGCCTAACAAATTTTAAAAAGTACAGCACACGGATGAAATTTTTTTTACTTTGGTCAAGGAAAATAAAAACTACTGTTAAGCAGTTTGAGGACTCTAAAGTGTATTCATGTGCAATGCAATTCCATTTTTTTTTTTGCTTCTCAAGCAATGAAAAGACTAAAATCATTTAATAGAACCGACTGTAACAATACCCATTTTTTTCCCCATAAGAGCCATATCAAATTGCAATGCTGCAAAAACCCTTTTTCTTTACCTAAATCACCGGGACGGGAAATTTTAATTATACACGCTTCTTATTATTTTTTTTTAACCAGGAAAAAATACATCGAGAGTTACTTCTCGTTTTCAAATATGTCCTGGGCACAGAGTTATGATAATACAGTACATGGTTGCATTAAATGAACAGTAGTAATACATTCTATTTACAGACATGTCATGGATAATTAGAGATAATATATGATTATGGGCAGTGCTCGACAAATACGGTCGCCAGGTCGCCAGGGCCAACAAGATTTGGCCTCCTGGCGACTCAGCCTCATGGCCGCGCAGCGCACGCGGTTCTATGCTTGTTTTAAAAAAAAAAAAACATTTTTTTTCAAAATCCTTCTTCCTGATTGGTTTGACGGGACTTGGCGCGATGCAAGGTTTTTTTTTTTTTGCCAGCTACAGGCTCTATATAAGCCCACGCACACGAATCATCCTTCCTTTTGTATTCTGCTTGAAGGTTAGTACACCGTTGCCACTGTACACCATTGCCTCACTGACCCCCCCTCCCATCCTCCTCAGCCCGGCATCGATCACAATCAGGAGCCCACGCACCCAAGCAGCATCACTGACCCCCCCCCCCTCCCGACCCCCCAGCCCGGCATCGATCACAATCAGGAGCCCACGCACCCAAGCAGCATCACTGACCCCCCCCCTCCCGACCCCCCAGCCCGGCATCGATCACAATCAGGAGCCCACGCACCCAAGCAGCATCACTGACCCCCCCCCTCCTGACCCCCCAGCCCGGCATCGATCACAATCAGGAGCCCACGCACCCAAGCAACATCACTGACCCCCCCCCTCCCGACCCCCCAGCCCGGCATCAATCACAATCAGGAGCCCACGCACCCAAGCAGCATCACTAACCCCCCCCCCCCTCCCAGCCCGGCATCGATCCCAATCAGGAGCCCACGCACCCACGCACCATCACTGACCCCCCCACTCCCTCCTTGTGTCCAACGGATGCTGTGTCTGTGTGTGTGTGCTATGCTGGGTCTGTGTGACATGCTGGGTGTGTGTGTGTGTGTGTGTGTGACATGCTGGGTGTGTGTGTGTGTGTGTGCTGAGCGCCTGGGCTGGCTGGTTTGCTCTATATGAGCAGGAGCAGTGACGTCCTCAATCCTTTCCAGGGCTGTTTATAGAGGAAGTAAGTGCTCCCCCTGCCTCATGCATTACCATCTCCACAGCCCGCCCGACCCCCCCTCCCTCCTTGTGTCCAAAGGATGCTGTGTCTATCTGTCTTTATGTGTGTGCTATGCTGGGTCTGTGTGTGTGCTATGCTGGGTCTGTGTGTGTGACATGCTGGATGTGTGTGTGCTATGCTGGGTCTGTGTGTGTGCTATGCTGGGTCTGTGTGTGTGCTATGCTGGGTCTGTGTGTGTGCTATGCTGGGTCTGTGTGTGTGCTATGCTGGGTCTGTGTGTGTGCTATGCTGGGTCTGTGTGTGTGCTATGCTGGGTCTGTGTGTGTGCTATGCTGGGTCTGTGTGTGTGCTATGCTGGGTCTGTGTGTGTGGTCTGTGTGTGTGCTATGCTGGGTCTGTGTGTGTGCTATGCTGGGTCTGTGTGTGTGCTATGCTGGGTCTGTGTGTGTGCTATGCTGGGTCTCTGTGTGTGCTATGCTGGGTCTCTGTGTGTGCTATGCTGGGTCTGTGTGTGTGACATGCTGGATGTGTGTGTGTGTGTGTGTGTGAGTGACATGCTGGATTTGTGTGTGTCTGTGTGTGTGACATGCTGGATGTGTGTGTGTGTGTGAGAGAGAGACATGCTGTGTGTGTGTGTGTGTGTGTGACCTATGCTGGGTCTGTGTTTGAAGCGCCTGGGCTGGCTGGTTTGCTCTATATGAGCAGGAGCAGTGACGTCCTCAATCCTTTCCAGGGCTGTTTATAGAGGAAGTAAGTGCTCCCCCTGCCTCATGCATTACCATCTCCACAGCCCGCCCGACCCCCCCTCCCTCCTTGTGTCCAAAGGATTCTGTGTCTATCTGTCTTTATGTGTGTGCTATGCTGGGTCTGTGTGTGTGCTATGCTGGGTCTGTGTGTGTGACATGCTGGATGTGTGTGTGTGTGTGACATGCTGGATGTGTGTGTGTGTGTGTGACATACTGGATGTGTGTGTGTGTGTGTGTGTGCGTGCGTGCGTGCGTGTGTGTGTGTGTGACATGCTGGATGTGTGTGTGTGTGTGTGTGACATACTGGATGCGTGCGTGCGTGCGTGCGTGCGTGCGTGCGTGTGTGTGACATGCTGGATGTGTGTGACATGCTGGGTGTGTGTGTGTGTGACATGCTGGATGTGTGTGTGACATGCTGGGTGTGTGTGTGACATGCTGGGTGTGTGTGTGACATGCTGGGTGTGTGTGTGTGTGTGACATGCTGGGTGTGTGGGTGTGTGTGTGCATGCATACGAGTGTGTGTATGAGTGTGTATGTATGAGAGTGTGTGTGTGTGTGTGTGCGTGTGCGTGTGTAGGTGTAGGATACCTGAAGTGTCACCCCACCACATCACCCCACCCAATCACCCCGTCACCCCACCTAATTACCCCACCCAATTACCCTGTCACCCCACCCACCCAATCACACCCCCAATCACCCCCTGTCTCACCCTCTGTCTTTCGCCCTCTCTCTGTCTCTCGCCCTCTCTGTCTCTTGCCCTCTCTGTCTCTTGCCCTCTCTGTCTCTTGCCCTCTCTGTCTCTTGCCCTCTCTGTCTCTGTCTCTCGCCCTCTCTGTCTCTCGCCCTCTCTGTCTCTCGCCCTCTCTGTCTCTGTCTCTCGCCCTCTCTGTCTCTCGCCCTCTCTGTCTCTGTGTGTCTCTGTCTCTCTCTCTGTCTGTCTCTGACCCTCTCTCTCTGTCTGTCTCTGACCCTCTCTCTCTGTCTGTCTCTGACCCTCTCTCTCTGTCTGTCTCTGACACTCTCTCTCTGTCTGTCTCTGACCCTCTCTCTCTGTCTGTCTCTGACCCTCTCTATCTGTCTCTGACCCTCTCTATCTGTCTCTGACCCTCTATCTGTCTCTGACCCTCTCTCTCTGTCTGTCTCTGACCCTCTCTCTCTCTGTCTGTCTCTGACCCTCTCTCTCTCTCTCTTTGACTCTCTCTCTCTCTCTGACCCTCTCTCTCTCTTTGACTCTCTCTCTTTGACTCTCTCTCTCTTTGACTCTCTCTCTCTTTGACTCTCTCTCTCTGACTCTCTCTGACTCTCTCTGACTTTTGGACTCTCTGACTCTCTCTCTCTTTGACTCTCTCTCTGACTCTCTCTCTCTGACTCTCACTCTCTCTCTCTCTGACCCCCCCCTCTCTCTCTCTCTCTCTCTCTCTCTCTCTCTCTTTGACTCTCTCTCTCTCTCTCTTTGACCCTCTCTCTCTCTTTGACTCTCTCTCTCTCCGACTCTCTCTCCGACTCTCTCTCTCTCCGACTCTCTCTCTCTCCGACTCTCTCTCTCCGACTCTCTCTCTCCGACTCTCTCTCTGACTCTCTCTCTCTCTCTGACTCTCTCTCTCTCTCTCTCTGACTCTCTCTCTCTCTGACTCTCTCTCTCTCTGACTCTCTCTCTCTCTGACTCTCTCTCTCTCTCTGACACTCACCCTCTCTTACCCTCTCTCACCCTCTCTATGTGTCTCACTCTGTGTCTCTCACCACACTCTATGTCTGTCTCACACTCTGGATCTGGATATCTTATTTACCCTATATATCTTAACTGCCCTAACTACACAGAAATAACTTATATTGCTTTCTTCCAGATCTGACTCAAGCTTCACACGGAAGACATCGGAACCCCCCCTAACCCAGAAGACAGGTAGGGAACACATCCCCTCCAATGTATAACATTGCGGGAATGAGGGTACATGGACATTGAGGGACTGCGAATCAGGTAAGATCCCAGGCGGGATTGCTGCTTTAGATATTGTGAAGCGGCGACGTCCAGACACTGGTTAAGGGGTTCGGGAAACTAGTCATTCACATCTGGCTTTTATTTGTACATCCGACACACACACACACACACACACACACACACACACACACACACACACACACACACACACACACACGTAACAAGGACTAATTGTAGTATAATGTAATACAATAAATACATTTAAGTCAAAAACGAATGTTGTTCTTACTAGGAATTTATTAAATATTTTATTTATATATTTTATTTTAAAGCGGGGTTGGGGGCGGGACTAGGGGCGGAGTTGGGGGCGGGACTAGGTGGCGAGTAGATTTTTTGGTTCGGCGAGTAGATTTTTGGGTGATTTGTCAAGCACTGATTATGGGCATACTGTATGTAACAGTTACAGACAAGGTTAACATCATGTTAGAAGAGGTAGGATAGGCCTGCAATGTGTTGTTGTGTTAGAAGAAGATTTTAAACAACCCAGTAAACGAGCAGCGAACAGCAGCAATGGCTGAAACTGTTTGGCTGCCGCCAAAGGCTATCTGACTTTGGGGAGGCGCAGATGTAGGCTAAAAGTGTTATGAATGAATTCAGCCGAGTTTTGAGGTTCATTTGTCCAGTCACAAACATTGCAAGGGGAAAGTTGAGGGCCTCCCAGTGCATCAGAAATATTTAAGCTCAATATAATTAAGACCTCCCCTCCCCCCCCCACCAAAAAAAAATGCCAAATGTCTTCCAGTAATGTCTTTGGAAGCAGACATTTTCACTATCTAATATGGTCATGCTAAATGCTCGACCTTTCTGAAATGATGATGTAAAAGTATGTACAGAAAGATAAATTGCAGCTTTAAAGGGGCAGTCCCTCCTAGCACCAAATTAATGACAAGGTTATTTTTCATGGGTTAAGTATAGATGATAGACACCATTTAAAATACAAAATAATTCAGACAAGTAATTTGAAATAATTTCTAAACTTTTAATGTCTCCATAGTAACTAAATGCTTTAGATTATTTTTTGCAATCTTTACCTCTTGAGGTATTGTAATACTGGTTAAAAGTTCCATAAGAATCCAGCACATCATACATATCCTACTACAGCAGCTTCAATACTGTAACATATACCCATTGGTCAGTAACGTGCAATAGTGGCGATTCAGCACTTGCGCACAGGTAGTCCCATTAAATTTAACTTTCCGTGCAGTAGCACCTAATAGGCTTAATCAGACTTTATTGAATAAGCCCCATAGTCTACTTGGTAAACCTTGGGAGAATGGAAACAATATGTAAAACATAAGTTTCTAACATCGAAAGCTCTTGGCAGTACAAAGAAATGTAGGCAATAATGATTCACAAATACAGTATGGTCTACATGTAACTATAAGCATCTCTTATCTGTATTATGACATTACCAAGTCAGACCAAGGATAGAAATAGAACTATCCAACATTCCTGTTTCTTTTAGTTTGTTTCTTTCAAGTTCTTATTAATACTTTTTAATGCAAATGTCAGCAGAAGACAATAATGCTATGCAACTCAGTTACCACGATGGCTGAAAAAGCTCTTCAGAGGCAGCGCGGTCAATTACTGCGTAGTGATTAAGGCCTCGTTCAGGGTGCAGGCTTCGGAGGGAGGGCGTGCTGCCGTGGGACACAAAGTATTCAAATTGAATACTGGTTGTCAGGGTAGCAGCTGCCCTGTCTCCGAAGTACGGAGTTGACGCTGGCTACAGTTTCAATGAACAAAAAAATCGTTTTTTGAAGCTGCAGCAGCGTCACTGGGACCTAGGCAGCCAATGAAATCATTCTTGAGAATGATTTCAAGACTGCAGCCTCAATCCCTAACCTGCCGTCGGTAGCCCCGCCCCCTCCCCAACTCCTGAAAACGTCTGCTGGGGATGAACATGCATCGCCCTGCAGACTGCCGCCCTCCCTCCCGAACGGCCTCCCTCCAATTCCTGCCTCTGGCACCCTGAACGAGGCCTAAGGCTTTGTCCATAGCTACAGTGCTACAGTGCTACAGTGCTAAAGTGCTACAGTGCTACAGTGCTACTTGCCTCGCGCGAGCTTTACTCTCTGGTGATGTGTGGATTGTAGGTTTTTGCAAAGCGAGCAAGGGGGTGGCCGCGGTGAAGATGTGGAGTGGCGTGTCAAGGAAGTGTCATGCATGAGAACATGCCTTGAGCAAATAATAAAATGCACAATGCCATGCAATTTACAGAAGTATTATGCAAACATAGTGTGTGTATGTATGTATGCATACAGTATATATATATATATACACACACACACACACACACACACACACACACACACACATATATATATACACACTATTTCATGCATGGAAACATGCCTTGTTAAAATTAAAAAAAAAAAATAACAATTATATGCAAGATGCAAGTAATGGACAAAACATCAGAAATTTCTCTCCATAAATGATCATTGCTATTTCTGTCATGGTATGAATTAAAGGTTCACGTTTGCAAACCTCAGAAAACAATTTTTCAATAGTTGAGTTGTCCATATTCTCACAGCAAGCAAGCACAACTCAGCTGATAAAAAGTAATTTGAACAGTATCAAGGCAGAATAGCTTACTAAATTTTCATTGGCCAGACTGTCTCGCTGCAATAGCAAACAAGTTTGTCTCCTCTGCTTTTGGTATCCTTGTATCTCACGTGCAAACTCGCGCTCACTATGGCCATGCGCTTTGGAATATGCACGCACGTTTGCAGCGCGAGCTATGTCGCTCGCTCTGTATCTTGTACTATGGACGAGGCACAATCACAGCAGCCATGGTTTTTAAGTTTCACATGCCATCCCTAATTTCCATTAGTTCTGGGCAAGTGTTTTTATTTTTTGAACCCTGAAAATTAATATTGTTAAAATGTGCACTTGCAGGTGCAGTGTGGTTGCTTTGTTTCATACTCTCAGTGAACAGGTTTGTGTTTTGTACACTTATTGCTGAAGTGCTGGGTGCAGATGTGTAGGAACGGAACTGGTTGGCGTTTCTATGGCAATTATAGATCATATCTAACAAGCAGTCAATAGTAAATTCAGTTACTGAGATTGCGTAAAGTTCTAGATTTCGGGAGAAGTTTGGATTTGTTGCAGGTTGTAATATCTATTAATAGACCAACATTAGAGCTCTTCGTAGAAAAAATTACAGTATGTACCATGGGTGGACAAACTCCATCCTCAAGTGTCTCCAACAGGCCAGGATGGCTCAATCAGTGACTCCATCATTTTAATTGAGCCACCTGTGCTGAAGCAGGAATATCCTTAAAATCTGGCCCTTTTATGGCTCTTGATGATGGTGATTGGCCACGCCTTATACATACTGTAGAACTTTCAAAATGTTATTGGTCTCCTCTTTCAAGTGCATTTCTTTACAATATATATTCATCTATGATGAACCCCTATGTTGGTCCATTAAAAAAGTATCATAACCGCCAATAAATCTAGTTTGTTGAGGTGAAAGTATAACATTTTAATGTAAGGGCCTGCAAATATTTGGTTTGTTTAGAGATGTGACAGATACAATTCTAATTTACATGAACATGAAGAGGGAGAGGTGGTATGGGGACAAAAGAGCTTCAGAGAGCCTGTGTTTAGATACTGTTACGTACTCCATGGAGTTCAAGGCTAGTACAGTTAAATCTGAAGATGGTGTGGAGGGGCTAAGTAACTCTCCATGTCTAAGTGTTTTGCTGCAGTGCCGAGAAATTGTTTGTGAACCAAAATGATAATTACGAACTTTCATAGTTTTTCCATGATAACCTTCTTGAATCAAAACCAGTCTTTTCGTAAATATCCAATAGGGTTTATATTAACCAATTCCATGTCTTTTGAAACAAAATTATGTTTGAATTATACAAACAATGAGTAATTAATAGTTAAACTTCACCATACAGGTGTGTCATGTCATTCCGTGGTCAAAAGAAATCTCTGAGGACATCAGAAAAGCAGTTATTGATACCTCAGTCTAGAAAGGGTTACAAAATAATTTCTAAATATTTTGGGCTCCACCATGACCATGACTGTTAGACAAATGGAGAAAGTTCAAGACCACAGAAAACCAAAGCTGTGTTAGAACAGAAGAACCACATCCCAACCGCCAAGCTTGGTGGTGGGACTGTGATGGTTTGGGGCTGCTTTGCTGATTCAGTACGGCTGGACGGCTTGCCATCATCGACACAACCATGAATTCTACATTGTATCAGAAGATTCTAGAGGAGAATGTCAGGCCATCCGTCCGCAAGTTGAAGCTGAAAGTGGGTCATGCAGAAAGACAATTATCCTAAACATATAAGCAGATCAACAAAAGAATGGCTGCCGAAGAAGAAATTTCACGTTTTAGAATGGCCTAGTCAAAGTCCGGACCTAAACCCCATTGAAATGTTGTGGCAGGTCTTGAAGTGAGTTTTCCATGCAAGAAAGTCATCACCTGCAACTGCTTATTGAGCAGTTTGTGGCAGGCCAGCCCCTCCTCTTCTAGGTATATAATCTCCTAGCAAGGTCCCCTTATTTCACTTCACTTACATGTGAGTATCTGTACTGGTATATACCAGTTTTTAATTGCACTAGGTTATACAAGCATATGCTTTGATATTTTAACCCCTTCTGGGCTTATTTCACATAACACTAGTATGCATTTAGCGTAGGGACCTGCTAAAGAGACTTACCTTGACGTGGTTAGCAGGCTTGGCATTATTTGATCAAAGGATGTATACCAAAAGTCTCCTTTTTTCTTATAGATATTTACACCATACATATATATATATATTCCCCATTGATTGCTATCCCTATGGGAGAAGCGCAGGGATTCACTTTCTGTTTTGCACATTTGTATGGCCATTTCCTTCACTAGCTGCATGCTCTTTACATGGAGAAGCGCAGTGATTATATTTGTTTTACAGAAAGTCATCAAATGTCATTGAGTTGAAGCAGTTTTATAAGGAGGAATGGGCCAAAATTCAGGAACTGCATTAGGCAGCGAGGCATTTAAAGTGAGGTTTTTAAGTGATAAAAACAGTTAGTCTACAGTGTGACTGGGGACTGGATCTACTGCACACTCTTTTACTCAAGACAACAAACGGTAAGCTATTCAGATCACACTATGATCCCATGCTTGTTAGCCTGCATAGTTTAACCCCCCACCCCTTTACAACTTCTTTCACTGCAGCCTCTCCCAAAACTGACTGCACAAAACACTGAATTGACTCTAGCATTGCAATGCAGCAAAACACTTGACAAGGTACAGGCCCACACCTGCTGTTTAGTCTGCACACACTCACTCTGCTCACAACAGCTCCTTGCAGCACTGCCTACCTCTGGCATCATGAACTTGCTATGTCTTTTAACTTTTTTCTTTCTCCTGGCCTCATGGAGATGTTACTCCCTCTATCCACTACAAACTCCTCCATCCTGGCCCACACCCAACATCACCATACACTCTGGACTACTCAAAAGCCTTGCACTATCTACTGAATGTTGGTGGAGAACTCTAAAAACCAGCACACCAACCACTGCTCACTCTAATGGAAAACACCACAAATTTACAACTTGCAAACAACTACCCACATTTCTACTCATACTATTACTCTCTCTAGCAGGTGATGTTGAAACTAACCCAGGTCCTCCCATTTCAGCTCTGTCCCATGCCCCTGAGAATTCCACCTTTAAATTCCAAAAAGGGCTATCTGTCGCCCATATAAACATCCGTAGCCTGCTGCCCAAACTGGATGAACTAAGGGCATGGTGCCTTTTGCATAAACCCAAAGCCATCGTTCTTACAGAAACATGGCTATCCTCTAAAACTCCTGATGCAAATATCGCCATTCAGGGATACTCCATTTTTAGGAGAGATAGGTCAAAGAGAGGAGGAGGGGTGTTATTTTATATTGCAGACACCTTACAATTTACACTGTTACATTGCCCACCAAGTCCACCCTCTTTTGAAACTCTAGTTGGCAAAATCTGCCTCCCCTTTTCTAAGCCCATCTTGCTTGCTGGCATCTACCGCCCCCCTAAAGCCCCTCTACAATCCTTGACTGATATCACCCAATTTCTTGCCTCCATTTCCTCTCTGAATGAGAAGAGTGAGCTGCTAGTTCTAGGGGATTTCAACTTCAATTGGCTTGACCCTAAAAACCACAAAATCCAGATACAACTCAAGTCACTTAACCTATCGCAACTCATTTCCCAACCCACACGGATAAATCTGAAATCGCATAACTATTCCTTGCTAGACTGGATTCTCTCCTCAAACCCCAGCAGAATCCAATCCTCTGGCATCCTTCCTGATATTTTCAGTGACCATGCAATAGTGTACTGTGTAAGGAAAATTAAACCGCCCCATTCAAGCCCTAAAGTTCTCCTCACTAGAACATTTAAAAACTTTAACTCACAACAGTTTCTGGATGACCTTACCAACTGCCCATGGCACAGAATCGATTTAATTCCCGACCCTGATTCTGCGCTCGACTATTTCCAATCCGAGTTCTTAAAACTCTGCGATACCCATGCTCCACTACGCAAAATAAGGGTACGGGGGGCCCACCTTCCATGGGTTACACCTGACCTTATAGCACTCTACCAGTTCAGGGATGCCTTGTGGAAAAGCTACAAAGTAACTGGCACTACCAAGGATCTCAATCACTACAGATGCCTGCGGAACGTGTGCACAAGGCAAACAAGGTATGCAAAAGCACAATATTACTCTGACAATCTCCACCAAAATACATCAAACCCAGCTAACTTCTGGAAGGTTATCAACAATATATTCCAGCCTCCTAACCATCAACAACCAAGTAATATCACTAAGGAGGATATTACTCTGACAAACCCCACTGACATTGCAAATGCATTCAATGATTACTTTGTGAGGTGTGCCACTAACTTATTAGCGAAACGCAGCACAAACCCCAAACCTGAATCTCATCCTGGGAGTACCCCTATAGTCCCACCCCCTCCCAACACTGCCCACAATTTTCAATTTAGCCCAGAATCTGAAGAGGAGATTACACAAGTGCTCCTCAAACTAAAACTAAGCAGCCAATGTGGACCCGACTTACTACAATCTAGGTTCCTACGACTTGGTGCCCCAGCCATTGCCAAACCAATTGCGTCCATAGTCAACTCTATCCTGTCTGCAGGCCATATCCCTAAGACCTGGAAAACTGCCAGAGTTGTCCCAATCTTCAAAAGTGGGGACAAAAACACTGTCTCAAACTACAGGCCAATCTCACTTCTCTCAATTCTATCCAAAGTTATGGAAAAATGTGTCCACTCCCAATTAAGCGATTTCTACACCAAGACAAATTTCACTAGTCAATTCCAGTCTGGGTTTCGTCCCAAACACTCCACCGTAAGTACCCTGCTAAAAGTTTGCAATGAAATCCAGTGTGGAATGGAACGGGGACAACTCACTGGTGCAGTATTCCTAGATTTTGCAAAGGCTTTTGACACAGTTGATCATGTTATCCTGCTTAACAAACTCCAGAGCTCTGGAATAGGGAAACATGCTTTAAACTGGTTTCAGTCCTACCTATCAGGAAGATCCCAACATGTGTCCATTTCAGGCTCTAACTCCAACCCCCTGGATATCACCTGTGGTGTCCCGCAAGGCTCTGTTCTGGGGCCCCTATTCTTCTCAGTGTTCATTAATGATCTTCCCACAGCTTGTAAGGAAGCCTCAATACACATGTATGCAGATGACACAATCCTGTATGCACACAGCCATAGCCTCTCTGACCTTCAACACATACTTCAGTCTGACTTTTTGAGACTCGAAAACTGGATTTCCCAAAACAAACTGTTTTTAAACACTGACAAGACTGTAACAATGGTATTTGGGACCAAGACTAAATTTGTAAAGCTTCCAGTGACTGAGCTCCTGATTAGAACCAACGCTAACACCACCCTAACACCTGTCACTAGTTTTAAATACCTGGGCTTATGGTTTGACTCCCACTTAACATTCGGGATGCACATTGATACCCTGACAACCGAGACCTATGCCAAACTAGGGGTACTTTACAGGAACAAATCCTTCCTAAGTCTCCTGGTCAGAAAGCGTATTGCACAGCAGATGCTAATGCCAATTATTGACTATGGAGACATAGTATATGGCTCGGCTCCTCAAACCCACCTTAGCAAACTTGACACCCTCTACAATTCAATTTGTCGTTTTGTTCTCCAATGCAACTACAACACACATCACTGCGAAATGCTCAAAGAACTAGATTGGTCATCACTAGAGTCTAGGCGCAAAGTTCACCTTTCCTGTCTCACCCTCAAATACTTTCTGGGCAAGCTTCCCAGCTACCTGAACAAGCTCCTCACCCCTACCACATGCAGCACCTATCACCTGAGATCAGACTCCAAAAGACTATTCATGGTCCCAAGACTCAACAAAGTATCCGGACGTTCCTCCTTCTCCTTCCGTGCACCCCAAAACTGGAACAACCTACCAGAGACTCTCATATCCACCACCAGCTTAAGTTTTTTCAAATCTAAGGCTGTCTCACACTTTAATCTGGTCTGTAACTGTTTCATACGCTCATAATATATATTTTCTTTAACTGTGCACGCAATGTCTTGTATATAATGTATACCTTGTTCATTTATGTAACTGTATTTGTAACCATGTATTATTTTGTTTTACTCTGTGCCCAGGACATACTTGAAAACGAGAGGTAACTCTCAATGTATTACTTCCTGGTAAAATATTTTATAAATAAATAAATACAATTTAAATGAAATGCCTGGGCCTCTAAGTCCCTTACCTTGTCTCTGGCGACGTGTTGCCATGGCAACACAGCATCAAATGTGCTACGTGAAGGTGAAAGAAAACGGCGCTAACTCTATTAGTGTACACTAATAATATACAGTGAATATTTTGACCAAATCAATTATTTGTTAAACAGTGATATTGTGTTCAAATAACGTGATAATATTATTGAAAGGTTCAAACCCCCTGCTCAAACCCAGCTGGTGGGGACTGGTTTCGCTAGTCCCACAAATCGTCACTCTCCAGTTGTAATCCAGGGGGAGCATGAAGGGAAAAGAACATAAAACAAGAAAAACAATCTAAGTGCAGACAATAAAATTCAAGTGATGTAAATTCTGCGTTCTTTCTTGGTTCATATGTGATGTCTACTTACAAGATGTAAGTCAAAATCAAGCGGTTTTGACACTCAATGGTCTCTGCTGTGCAGGTATTCCCACCAGGTGATAGGGTCTCCAGCTCTCAGCTCCTATTTCTTTTACATACACTTTGCTGCGGAGCTGAGAGCTGGAGACCCTATCACCTGGTGGGAATACCTGCACAGCAGAGACCATTGAGTGTCAAAACCGCTTGATTTTGACTTACATCTTGTAAGTAGACATCACATATGAGCCAAGAAAGAACGTAGAATTTACATCACTTGAATTTTATTGTCTGCACTTAGATTGTTTTTCTTGTTTTATGTTCTTTTCCCTTCATGCTCCCCCTGGATTACAACTGGAGAACACAGCATCAAATGACGTTGTGACGGCAGAAACCGCTGGAGAAAAGGTATGGGAATGGGGTGGGGGGAAGCGCAAGCAGGAGGGAGAGCAGGCAGGGGGGCGCAGGCAGAGAAGTTTAGACTTAGATTAAGATCTAATAACATTTTAGGTTTAAAATATGTGAAATATATGAAAATCCTTAGTGGTTCACAAACTTTTTCTAGCCACTTTAAATTTGTATCTTAGAAGCACAATGCAGCTACAAGAACCCTACTCAATACCCTCTCTCCTGCCTAAAAAACCCTGAACTGTATAAGGATTTCGTGCCCAGACACACACAAGTTGACATTTTGAATGCATCACCCATAAATGTATATACAAGACATGCTGCCGCTTTGGGTGCATGCATATGAACAAGAAAATCAACCCTTTTCTTTATATTTATGTACCGTTTATAGAGAAATAGTATGCTGATGAGGCAGATGTGTCAAATGCTCCAGTTTTGTGCAACAGATGAGAAACGAGAAGATTGTATTTTTAATTCTAAGTGATCATGATGCAGCTTTTTCCAGTATCGCACGCCACGCTTCCTCATGCGTTACTTTGTTATACAACCACAGTGCAAGTACATAGTGACGTCACCCTTACTGTTTGCATTTGATGCCGCCCACAAACTCAAGTTGAAAGCCTGACACTGGAATTCTGCAGATAACAGATCAGGACTAATTCTGTTTCATATTGTTTCAGGAGGTGAAGAAACGCACAGAGCTTTCTCCCCATCTACTGTGTGCCAGTGTATAAGTGGAAAGCAAAGGGGAAAAATTAGGTTAAAGTTGAATATTAGGATTTCGAAGAAACCATAATGCCTTGTAGATTAAGGAGTTGGGTGGCTATAGTGGTTTACAAGTCAAGGAAAGAGGCTTCTGGGTTTTGATTACAGCCTCAAGCACTTACGCACACAGTGACTGGGCTTGCATAAATTGATTTATCTGTGATCAGTGTCAGCAAATCTCCAGGTAATTTGCTAATGTTGTTAATATTGCTGCTTGCAGGTTTTGTGCAGAGTTCCACCCAAAATGCGGCTTCACAAACACTTCGCAATTAAAGATATAGGATAGTTTTATATTTAAATGCAAAGCATCGCACAATGCAGAGTAGGTTAAATAAAAATAGTTCTGAAAAACTGTTTTTAAACAAAAACCGTATTTGTGCTTTATTGCATGTTTTAAATATGTCCCTTAGATAATTATTTGTACGCTCTGCATTAATAACTTTTTAAATCAAGGTGGTAGACCGATTATGGTTTACTGTTCATTTTTGCCCTCTTATTTTTGTTATAAAATTTGAAAGATATTTAAGTACAGTATTGCTAAACAAGTTATCCCCTAAATTATCCCTTTAATCTAATTCCTCAAATTACTTATCAGTTATTTTTGTGCTTAAAATCTGAATGTTGATTACACTTGAAAATACATTTTCTGTCGGATAAAATTAATGTATTTTTTTTAATTACATTTGGAAACAAGAAATACCTTTTCGAGACCACAAATGTGTACGTAATTTGGCAGCGTTTGAAAAGGTTTGTTTAAGTTATTTACAGTAAATGCTATTTTCAGTAGAATTCATATCTTTTTATCTTATATAGAAGAGAATACAGGGTCTCCATTTTATTTGCAAACTACTATTCGTTGTAATAAATAAAATGTAACCTCTACATTGGGAAAAAAAATTGCAACGACTATCACCGATAGATACTGTATACACAAAACTTTTGTTTTTATGCCTTTTGGGTGCAAGCCTTTTTTCTTCAAATATGTATAAAAAAATTATGTATTAGTGCTATAACTGATTCCATTAAAATAACTAGTAATGTATTGTCAATAAAAATAAAAGGCCACTAACAAGTCATTTAAAGTGATGTAATTTTATCATTAAAAGGTTAAGGACAATTCAAAATGATAAACTTTCATTCTTGACCTTCCACAAACACATTTATTTCTTTTTTGTATATAGATTTAACATTAACAGTTAAGTCTGGAGACAATTGAATTTTGATAAATTAGGGACACAGTGCGTATGTAATATATATATATATATATATATATATATATATGTAATATATAATATATATTATATATATATATATATATACACATATACATACATACACACACATATTACAGTAAAGATCATGCTTTGCTTGTAGAAATGCTGTTGATGTGGAAAACCAGGTTATAGCTGATGAGGTGGAAAGAGCGATCTCCATAGCAACAATGCATCTCTCGAAAATAGAGGGGGAAGGGCAGCTCATCTTTTGCTACAAGCCCCTGTAAACAATTTAAGTCCGATTTCTAAAGCGCACAAGGTATTGCTATTACCAACAGGAAAAGACCACATGCCCTGAAAAAAAAATGGTAAATCTGTTATGCAAAACATACAGCAGGTGATTGGCAATTACATTTTACAGCATACCTGTTCAGGCCAAATCACATAGACAGACAACAGGCCCAAACAACGTGACTATTTTGTTATAGGACAAATGTATACACACGGTGTTGAGGAAAACAGTGGACCCCTTTTTGTTTTTCCATAATATCATATATTTCTCGCTCAACCCCCATGAAAATTTGCACAATTGTAGGTCGTTGTGTAGATTCACCCCTGTATAAGAAACACAATCAACTGATGTAGAACTAAATTGATGTCAATGTATGTCAACAAGTACCAGATACACTGCAGTAGGCTCATATTAAATGAGAAAAATTAGTTTTTCCTTTGTAACGTGGAAATATGTTTAACTGTTGTAATCTAATCTAATCTAAAACACACATTACAATAATGTTTGACTTTCAAAATGTCTTCTGCTGAAACGCGCCCCGAAGACGAGAACGAGTTGATCCAGCTGCTCCCACTCCTGAACGATACGTTTTTTGTACGCATTTGTTTTTTTAGTCCCCTTAATCAGGAAACATTTTATGTAAGCATTTTGGACCATTGTTTTTGCTGTCTCAAGCACTTTATAATGTGCTTATCTTCTTCACTAAACACCATTTTGTAACTATGCACTTGATGAGGTCAGCATGCTGTCACCAAATCCAAACAATATTTATTAGATTATCAAATAATTCTTAAATGTAATAATCTACTGTGACAGACCTATACATTTTCATGAAAATAGGGTGATTTTTCTTGAAGATATGACGAATCATATGAATCATAGATTATGACGAAAAATAAAAGGGGCCCGTGTTTTTCGGAAATATATACATATAGCCAAGTACCCCAGGGCTACTAATTCTCTGGCCCTCCAGCACTGTAAATCCCAGTAAAGAGTGGGCAGTGTTGGGAGCAAATCCTGCAGGGCCTGATTATGTTATTATATAGAATGTTAGCTAATACAGTTCAGGATTAGCCTGGAATTACAGGGGTTTATGTTTGATAGGAGGCCGGCTTACAAGCCACCCCCCTGGGATGGAGGGGGTTTTCCTCTAAGGTTTGAATTTAGCAGTGAGTTCTGTGCTGATCTCCCGGCGTGGAGAAAGCACCCAAAAAGCCTCTTGTGGACAGGAGTGGGCTGAGGCCTTGCCCTTTTAGGGGTTAAAGTGAGCTGAGGAGGGGTGCTTGAGGCTTCAAGCCCTGGGTACTGCCTTCAGGGAAATGGAGATCTATGATGTTTGCTGCACCAAATAAAGTTCCAGTTATACTATCCCTGGAGTGATGCTTGATTCTGAGCATTGATATGAGTTGCCTGTAAGGACCATTCTGACTGCCCCAGGATTCTCATGGGATGGAGGCGCTGCTCTGACTACGAACAACCAGCTGAAAGCCTGACCTGATGTCTCCCCACAACATTGGAGCCTTCTGTAACACCAATAGATATGCACCAGCACCAGATCGTAGCGACATGATCTGAATTAGGGGGGGGTAGGGGGTGGAGGAAGGTGCTACATTTGGAGGTGCTGCTGAGATACCATCAGGAAAGGCTTTTGCAGCGAGAGGAGGTACTCTCCTATTATGCCAAACTCAGAGGGCCCATGTCCATAGGGGACTCTATGGGACCTTGAGGACCAGACTCCCTGTTAAAGCTGCAGTTCAGTCTTTTTTTTATTTATTTTTTTAATTCAATAGTTTCATGTGGGCAATCTCTAATTACCTAAAGAACTGTATAGCTGCCAGTCAATTCGTTCTCCATGTATTGATCGGCGAAATTTGGCAACACCTTTAGATATGGGATATGTTTTTCCTCTGCTTCTGTCACTCAGTTGAAGCACATGAATATTCATGAGCACTCCTGCACTGACATGTGCAAGAGGGAGGGCAGGGCTGACAAATGGGTGTGCCAGGGCTTGTGATAGGACATGAAGGGGCAGTGCCTTAGTAAATGGTTGTTAAAATAGAATACAAGAAAATTGGTCTTTCAAAGTTGTTGTTTTTTTAAACAGAAAATGCTAAAAGTATTTTTTCTTACTACAGAACTGATTTATTAAAAAAAACACACATGCAGGATATTGACTGAACTGCAACTTTAAATGGAGCTACAACATGGACCCCTCCTCCCCAAGCTACCTACAGTATATGCACATACAGTGTGTGTAGCCTAGCCTTTATGTACTAAGAAGACGTGCAGGTGCAGTTTCCCAGAGGCCTCACCAAAGGGGAACTGTGGCCTGCGCCTTGTAACTTTATTTACTAAGAAGTGGTGCTGGGGTAGTTTCCCAGGGTCCCCACCCCAGGGAACTGCAGCCTGCACCATGCAACTCTATTCCAAAATAAGTACTGTGTGTGCGGGTAGTATCCGAGGAGGAGCTCTTGACCTTCAAGAAGCCAGGACCTCCATTTGAGGAGTTGCAGCCATACTATTGTGGTTCCCGCTAAAAACGGGAGACCACCTGGTAACTTGTGCAAAAGTTGCAAAAATCTGTCTGCAAATTTTTGGTCTTGGCGTAAAGCCTAGCCCCGCCCTCTTTGCAGAGTTATCCGGGTTTGGTGTGAAAGCCACGCCACACCCTGTTCTCTACAGCTGTACTATTGAATTACTAGAAGGAAAAGCTGAGGGTGTACCTACCTCCTGCCACACAGCAGATATAACCGGTCCTACTCAACTAGCTACCAACTATGGATGCAAAGCAAGGTGTTCACTTTGCCTTCCCCGGCGGTCTGATACTGCATCCCAACGATGGGGAGAACTCTCCCCACTTGGTCTGCCCGTTGTGCGATTGGGTGGGACCGGCACTGTGATCCGCTTCTTTTAGCTTGTTCAGTAGACATGTAGAGTGAACGTATGTCGCAAGTGGCCCACATGTAGGTGGTCTTCCACTTTATCTCCGAGACAGAGTCAATGACATGCAAGGTGTCCCTAATGTGTGACCTAAAATGGATGACATAGGTTTGTAGAAAATAATATACATATTGGGACAAGTTAAATGTCATTGACCCCGTCCCAGAGATAATAGGTCTGCCAGGAGGATCGATCAAATATTTGTGTACATTCGGTAAATGATAAAAAATGGAAACTCTTGGATGCTCAAGAAAAAGAAATTTAAATTCAGTATCAGCTATTATCGTTTTAGATTCAGCATTTTTTTAAATAGTGAATAATAGAGACTGATAATCTTTTGTGTGGTCTCGCTGAAGTTTAGTATATGATGCAGTGTCAGACAACAAACAAACCACTTCTGCTATATAAGCATCTCTAATCTGCAAGATAATTCCTCCCCTCTTATCCACCTGTCTAATAACTAAATTGTCTATTTTTTTTTAGTGTGTTATGGGCCAATGCTTCTCTTTGAGAAAGATTGTTTCTAAAAGGCTTTCTGTTTTTACAGAGTTGCTGGAAATCATTGTGGCTCAAAGTATAAAAGGTATCAATGAAAGTCCCCTTCGACTGATGGTGAAAGAAGCATGACCAAGGTCTAAAGGGAGAATAAATGATCGAACAGTCCTCGATTACAGATGAGGTTGGTGTATCTGTATTAATTAAATTCAGAGACAAATTGATGGTGTGCAATGCATCCAAATGTATTAGCCCACCAGTAAAACCTGGGTTGACATCATCAACTAATATATTGCATTCCAACCATAATGAGATAAGATTATCCAGATGAACATGATCATTCAAATCGAAAATAGGTGTATGATCCTTAGTATTCGCCTTTCAACAAGAAGTACCTTTTTACCGTCAATTTGCTAACAAGATCAATGAACAACTCAAATGAATCCGCACCAGCATTAGGATAAAATGATAACCTCAACTGAGAATAGTATTCTGATCATGAGTGAGTACATGTAAAGAGATATTAAAATATACGTTTGAGTTCAGGTGGCTCATAGTTCCTCAATGGAGATTTATCTCTCTTGGACCTTCCTCCCTGCCCTAATCCCTATTCCATGTTCTTGCCTCTTTTCCTTCGTTGAGGGGTATAAATGGGATGGAATATATTTAGATTATATTTCATTTGTATTCATTACATAACATGTTGACTTTTATTGCATTTAATTAGTATTTCCACGTCAGTTAGTCCTGTTTCCCATTAATCCTCATTTGAGTCCTCTATAAGTACTTCTCTATATTCACTTATTGGACACACCCCTGCTGAAGTCATCCTTGCAGTGACAAAACACGTAGGGTTAGTGACGTCATTCCGTCACACGTTGCCGTACACACTGACTCAAGCGCGGAGCTTGAATCTCAGGCCTCGGATATAGTACAGGCGCGCATGACGGAGCACATGATGCCACGTGCGCCTATACTAGAAGCGATCCATGGCCTGTAGGATTGAGCGACGGGGGCGTGGAGAGGGCATGCCTGTGACGTCACATGAGCTGTTCACCCTCATTGGCTGAACCACGCACGTGACTCGCCCGTCACGCGGCAAATTCAAACAAATTTGTCTCGCAAATTATCGGTCCCCCCATTGGCTCGTGCATGCGCGTGCTATGGCCGTGCGCATTGCCTTTCGACATTTTGATTTTGGCACTTGCGCGTCACAGTTACTATGAACGTGGTCTTACACCTCTGTCAGAGCATTGCTAGTGTGGTCAGCTGGATGCTGGGACTTTGTTACTTTCCTCATGCTTGTATGCTGGAATCTGCGATTGCAACAATTATGACTTTTTTGAGTTTCATACCACGCTACCATCTGTTACAAAGCACCAGTGACAACTCCCTTTCCTGCACCACGCTGCTGCCTGTGACTACAATCCCAGAGCCGTGTCTGATAACCTCAATTGTCTCATATCCAATGCAAGTTTTTATTATGCACCATTAGAGCGGGCATTTGTCTTTTTATTAAATTTAAGCTTTTATACTTTAGTACACTATGGAGCGTACACATCTTGTTTTTGTTTTTTTAGAATCTTCATACATGCGGTACATCTTTTGGAGAAGCAGCCCCTGAATCCGGAGGGCCCTTTGTCGCTCAAGTAATTTTAGCAATTATAGTTGTATATTAGCTCAAACTACTATGGACTTTCAGTTTGGACTTTAGATACATCATTTATTGTATTCACCAGTGTCACTTATCTGCATTATTATTATTATCATCATCACTTATTTGTATTAACTTTACTGGCATATTATTAAGGTTTTAACACTTACACATTTGTTAGAAGAGCGCCAATTTGGGGGCGTGTCTATGACGTCATCCAGGACAGACGGGTAAAGGGAGAGCTCTGGAGACCCCTCTGTATAATTACCAATTTTATACCTTCTAACCCGGCCAAAAACACCCCAAAAAGCACAGAATCTCTCTCTGAAACCGCAGGGATGGCAAATAGGGGAAAAAATCAACAGCCCCAAGGGGTTGGAAGGTTCTTTACCCCCGCTAAACAATCTGCTGAGACGGGAGGCAGGAGGCAAGATGGCCCCCAGACATCCAGTGCACGAGGCACACAAGGCCTCACTAGCCCGGCGAGCCCCGCTGAGACCCCTCCATCACCAGACGCAAGAATCACAAAGGAGTTTCTCGAGGAGCTACATGCTAAGCTCCAAAGATCATTGGAGGCGAATATTAAAGAGGCAGTGGCTGAGATAAAGCATGACATTCAGGGCCTGCAAGAACGAACCACAACCCTGGAAGCTAGGCTTGATGAAGACCTCCAACATCAGTCAGAGGCTGACGACGAGATAATTCGCCTGGGACATGAGATTCACTCCCTCCGAGACGGTCTGGAGGACCAAGAGAACCGGGACCGCAGGCAGAACCTGCGGATCCGCGGTATCCCCGAGGCGATAATGCCCTCCCAGCTCAGGGCTTACCTGCAGGACTTTTTCCTCGCTA
Source organism: Ascaphus truei (assembly GCF_040206685.1). Taxonomy (NCBI): domain Eukaryota; kingdom Metazoa; phylum Chordata; class Amphibia; order Anura; family Ascaphidae; genus Ascaphus; species Ascaphus truei. Next base: position 93,833,692 of record NC_134484.1, on the reverse strand, counting down.
TCTCCCCTGATCTCGACCCCCGGGACATGGAAATAGACAGGGCTCACAGGGCACTGGGTCCGCGCTCAGAAGACCCTAACCGCAAGCGGGACGTGATCGTGCGCCTCCACAGTTTCTCAACTAAGGATAAACTGATTGGTGCCTGCAGGGATAAGGACACGATCACGTTCCAAAATGAGCCACTACAGGTCTACAATGATTTATCCAAGTTAACCGTGGACAGACGGAAGGCAATGCGCCCCCTGACACTCCTACTCAGGGAGAAGGGAATTAAATACAAATGGGGCTTCCCCTTTAAGCTGACCATCTCCCACAAAGGAAAATTCCTGACCATCCGGCAGCCAGAAGAAATGGAACCTCTGGCTAAAACCCTGGGCCTCGACGCGGAACCCTTCCGCCACACTCACCAGCCTGCCAACAGACCCCGGGAAAGGGAGGACCACCCGGTTAGAACATCAGAAAGGATCGCGGAGCAGAGGCAATCCAGGGAGCGTTGACGGGTGTCCCCTGCACACAGAGAGGCCCTCCCGGGAGATTTCTACCGCCTTCCCTAACACCACCTAAGATGGCGCCGCGAGGGTCCCCCGCGCAGGAAACACTATACGAAGCACTCACCGCTCAGCAGAGGCTCCCAGCAGCAACCGGAGGAGCGACCGGATCCATCCCCCCTGACACCATGACGGCACCACCCGCGGCAGCACTGGAGCTCGATGAGGTGGGCCCATCTCGTGCGCACCGGATTCCCCCAAGATGGCGCCCGGTGAGTCTTCACTCCGCTGCGGAGCACCACGAGGCATCCTGGGCGAGATCGTGACGACGCCGACGTCATCACCGTGCGCGACCCCCGACCTTCAGACTTCACTCCCCGCATCACGTGGCCCTGACCGGATGTCCCACACCAGAGGCGTCACACGCACAGCACCAGCGGAGGCCACGCAACAGCCCGGTTCCCTGATGGAGTGCCGGTGCCCCCCCCTCGGCCGAGGGGGGGTCAGAGGGTCTCGCTGGCGGTCCAACCCTTGACGATCCCAGGGGACCATGATTTCCCCCCTCCGCGGAGGGGAGGACGGCACAGGATATCCCGGTCGCCCCCAGCTATGCGGTGTCCACGGACGGAGGGTCTGTAGCACTGTTCCCCCCATGTTACCCCTGGTTACTGTTATTATATATCCCATCACCCCCAGTTTGGCAACAGGCTTTAATCACCACTGCGTCCACGTCCTCCCAGTTAGAAGGACCCATAAAGAACTCACAGGGCATCCCCCTTCTCCCCCCCCCCTTCTCCCCCTTCCCCCCCCCTTCTCCCCCCTCCCCTCCCCCTTCTCCCCCCTCCCCTCCTCCCCCCTCCTCCACCCCTCCTCCACCCTCCTCCACCCCTCCTCCACCACCCTCCCCTCCTCCCCCCTCCTCCCCATCCTCCCTCCCCTTCTCCCCCCCTCCCCTCCTCCCCCCTCCTCCACCCCTCCTCCACCCCTCCCCCCCCCCTCTCCACCCCTCCACCCCCCTCCTCCCTCCCCCTCCCCTTCTCCCCCCCCTCCCCTCCTCCCCCCTCCTCCACCCCGCCCCCCCCCCGACCACGCAAACCCACCCCCGCCCCCCCTCCCCCACCCCCCCTACATCCACCCCTATCCCTTCCAGCCCCCACCGGGCGGAACCGCTCACCTCTGACCCAGATCAGCCGAACACGCTTACGACAGCGGGCCTATCAAGAGCTGCACCCAGATTCCCCACACGAGGGTACAGGACGCTTGGGTCATAGGGAAGGTCTGTTGTCAGGATTGCTCAATATACACTATGTTTACTGTCTAAGGTCGAAAGTACAAGCCTGTACCGCCCCCTATCCTCCCCCCCCGTCCTATATCCCATCCCCAGCCACCCCCACCGATCCCCATAGCATCTTCCCGCCCCCCCCCTCCCCCTACTCTTCCCCCCCCTCTCTCCCCCCACCCTTCCCCCCCCCTCCCCCCTACCCTTCCCCCCCCCTCCCCCCTACCCTTCCCCCCCCCCTCCCCCCTACCCTTCCCCGCTATAGGACCTGCACCCTAGCCCCCCCCCCCCCAGTCCACCCGGACTGATCCACTCTACCTTGAACCTGACTGGTTAAGCATGCTCTCGAATGCGGACCCAACAGGCGTAGTTCCCGGGTACACCACATGAGGCCGCTCAACGCTGGTGTTATAGCAAATGTGTAAGGTGAATACTGCTATATATGATTCATGTATACTGCTAAGGGTTCAATGTACCATCTATGTTATATTGTCACTGCTAAACGCCTACAGTAATGAACAGTAATGACTCAGTGTTTAAGCCTGTACCCCTCCCTACCCCCTATCCCCGCCCCCCCCCTCCCCCTCCACCCACCCCCACCCCGGCGTTCTTGAGCAGGAGCAGCTTCGCGACCGTCGGCTACCCGAGGAGAATGGAGATATGTCTCTTGATGTCCCACCTATGCTCCACCCCCCCTGCTCCCTCCCTCTCACCATACCCTTCTCTTTCCCAAGACCTACACCCTCTTCCCCCTTCACCCACCCCCACACCTACTGAACAGGGACCCCCCCCGTATACCCCCTCCCCCTCCCCCCTCCCTCCAGCTACTAAGCACCGCAGATAGATAACATTGCCAGACAACAGGTCCCACCAACCGAGAGCCCATAAGGAGATCTCATCCCCCCCCCCCTTCCCCCTCCCCCACACCCCCCTCTCTCCCCATGCTCCCCCTTCATCACCCCCTCCCTCCTTGTCCCCTTCTCTTCCCCCCCCGCCCTTTCGAGCAATCATTCCCACAGCGACCTTTAACGTCCCCAACCCCTCACCTCCCGACCCAGTTACCCCTCCCTCGCCCACGCCCGCCCACTTACGGCTAGGTGGAGCAAAAAGTCCTGCGGGCCTGACATCCCACCGAATGAGCCAACCCGGCGAGGCAGAGGCCGGTTGAAGCCACAGAATCTTCTGGGTCTCCACCCGACCCGCCTTCACTGGAGAGCGTTCTCGGACCCGCCCCCAAGGGTCTTATACCCCACTAACCGGTTCTTTCTCTAAGACCGGTCACACACGTTTAGACCCCATTAGGGTCGATTTTCCTCCCCTTTTCCAACCGCTGCTACTGTCCCAGCGGCCCCACTCCCGACCCCTCATCCCCTCGCCCTTTCTGACTGCTCCCCCTAGCACTAGTCCAGCGATAACACAAGCGGTCTTCGCTGAGAGATAACAATGTCTCACCAAAAAGCCCTGAAAATTATCTCCCTCAACGTGAAGGGACTCCACAATAATAGAAAGCGACGCCTGGCCCTCCAGGAGATAAAGAAAACAGGAGGGGACGTTGTTTTCCTCCAGGAGACGCACTTCACGTCACAAGAGCCGCCTAAAATATTCCAGCATGCATTCCCGATGAGTTATTTCTCATCTTTCAGCAGCAAGCGTAGAGGGGTTGCCATTCTGTTCCGACAGGGCACCCCATTTAATTTAACAAAAATTCAGGCAGATCCAGAGGGGAGATTCATTGTAGTCTATGGCTCACTATCCGGCACGTCAATCGCCCTTATTAACCTATACGCCCCAAACGAAAACCAGACTGAATTTCTTAAAAAGGTTCTGGAAGAAATTGACCCACAATACCTATCCTCAATACTCATTGCAGGGGATTTAAATATGGCTCTCAACCCAAAGGAAGACAAATCGAGCCAACCAGGGCGACAACACTCCACTCAGTCACAAAGACTGGGGAAAAAATTTAAGGATATTATGAGAGACTTTTCTCTGGTAGACATTTGGAGAACACAGCATCAGGGACAGAGAGATTACACTTTTTACTCGGCGCCCCACCAGTCTTACTCCCGTATTGACTACTTCCTTGCTTCCAAGAACGTACTAGAGGCTACCACTGATACAGATATCGGCCCAATTACATGGTCAGATCATGCTCCCATCACCATGACCCTGTCCATCCCCTTCGGGAAAACTATTTCGTACTGCTGGAAATTAAACGATTCCTTACTGAACCACTCCGGGACAGTGCTGGAACTCAAAAAATCCCTTAGGGAATATTTCAGAATAAACACAGGCTCCGTAGCCTCTCCAGCAAGCCTGTGGGAAGCCCATAAGGCGACAATTCGAGGAAATCTTATCTCGATTGCCTCCCACCGGAAGAAAACCAAACTCAGATTATCTAAAGAGCTCACAGACAAAATAATCGATCTAGAGCAAAAGCATAAAAATAACCCCTCCCGGAGAATCTATAAACAGTTGACAACTGCTCGAAACGATCTAAGGATCATCCAATTAGAAGATGTAGAAAAAGCTGTTAGATGGACGGGTCAAAGGTATTACGATAAAGGGAACAAGGCCGATAGACTTCTTGCCAGCAAGTTACGAGGCATACAGAAAAGATCGCAAATCACGGCGATCAGGAATAACTCTGGTGAACTCCAATATAACGGAAAAAAAATAGCAGAGGAATTCACCAAATTCTACACTAAATTGTATAACCTAAGAACCCACTCTGCTAACTCTAAAGAGACGGATACGGCTTTAGCCGCCGATTATCTATCCGAGTGCGACCTCCCTTCATTAACAGAAGAGGAGAATACTTACCTAAACGCGAAAATAACGATAGACGAATTGGAAATGGCCGTGAGAGCCTCAAAAAATTCCAAGGCGCCGGGCCCCGATGGCTTCACAAATGCATACTACAAAAAATTCTTTCCCATTCTATCCAAACATCTATTAAGTTTGTTCAACTCATTCCTTGAAGGGAGTCCTATCCCGTCCACAATGTCGTCCGCAAATTTGGCAATAATACTTAAAGACGGGAAGGACCCCACCCAATGCGGAAGTTACAGACCAATTTCATTGTTGAACAACGACCTTAAACTATATAGTAAAATTTTGGCGAACAGACTTAATCCCATCCTCCCGAGATTAATACACAAGGACCAGGTCGGGTTTGTCCTGGGCCGTCAGGCCTCAGACAATACACGTAAAATAATTAACTTAGTAGATCATGCCCACCTTTCAGGCTCAAAGGCAATGTTACTAAGCCTTGACGCAGAGAAGGCATTCGACAGAATTGATTGGCTATTCCTAAACCAAACATTGATTAAATTCGGCTTCAGAGACTCGTTCCTAAAGGGCGTTCAAGCACTTTACCAGAACCCCTCAGCCTCGGTACGCCTCTCGGGCGGAGGATCTGAACGATTCCTAATCCAGAACGGTACCCGGCAGGGATGCCCCCTCTCTCCCCTTCTCTTCGCCCTTACGATTGAACCACTGGCGTCTAAAATAAGACAGAACCCGAATATCCAGGGAATCCCGATTGATAAAACACAATACAAAATTTCCCTATTCGCTGATGACATCATCCTTACTCTGACTAAACCTCTAACTTCCCTCCCCAACCTCCAGAGGGAACTGATGGAGTTTGGCGGAGTATCAGGATATAAGATAAACAGCGACAAATCAGAGGCCCTAAATCTTAGTCTCCCGGATCCCGAAGTCAATCTCCTCAAAACCAATTTTACCTACAGATGGTGCCCTTCACACATTAAATATCTGGGAGTTAATGTGTCAAGGCACTACCGGGATTTATACCGGGATAACTACCCGCGTTTATGGGACAAGATCAAAAAGGATCTAGATCAGTGGGAAGGTTACCAGATATCGTGGATCGGTCGAATGATTTCCATCAAGATGAATATACTCCCAAGAATGCTATATCTCTTTCAAACACTCCCGACCCACGTCCCAGGCGCTGATCTCAAAAATATGCAGAACAGAATATTTAACTTTATTTGGCAGGGCAAAAGACCCCGAGTCGCCAGATCGGTCCTGATGGCAGCAAGATCTAGAGGAGGTCTGGGGGTACCGGACTTACACAGATATTACCTAGCTGCACAGCTTAAGCAGGTGGTAATGTGGAATGCCGACCCGACCCGTTGTAGTTGGGTGGAGATAGAGACTCAATGTGCCAAAATGCCTTCTCTGCAAGCCTGCCTCTGGAGCCTGGACAGAGGGGAGGGATATACACACAACCTGAAACTTCAGGCCTCCCGATTCACATGGGATGTGTGGTTACGTTGCAAATACAAATATGGCCTTACTACTAAAAGCTCCCAATTGACCCCTATTTTTAACAATCCAAAGTTCCCCCCGGGATGTGGATCTAAACTGTTCGAACAATACCGCACGAGGGGTATAGAGGCGATTGCGGATTTTCTGAGCCTGGGGAGGCCTCTGAGTTTCCAAGAATTAAGGACCAAATATCAAATCAGACAATTGGACACATTCAAATATCTTCAAATTAGAAACTTTATTAGAACAACTTGCCCTCTCCCAGAATACCCCACTCTCACAACGTTCGAACACCTCTGCGAGACAAAGACCCACCAGAAAGGTCTCATCTCAGAGATATACGGGGCACTAGAACGCTCCTCGACCCCAAAAGAGCACGACTATATGCTCAAATGGGCAGCTGACCTGAACTTACATATAGACAGAGAGACTTGGGAAGAAATCTGGGAGACAGCCTCGGAGACCTCCCTATGTACTACAATAAAGGAAAACATTTATAAAATTATGTTCGGCTGGTATCTTACCCCAGCCCGATTAAACCAAATCTACCCTCTGGCTTCGGATCTATGTTGGAGAGGCTGTGGTCATAGAGGGGACATGGTCCATATCTGGTGGTCCTGTCCAGAAATTGTAAAGTACTGGGCCAAGGTCCAAATTTTAATAAAAGAGGTCACCGACCTGGAAGTGCCTATTGAACCACTGACCTACCTGCTGGCGGCACCACTGAAAGACATTGTCCGACCAGTCAGGAAATTGATATCCTTCATTTTTACTGCGGCTCGTTGCTGTATTGCGGCCTCCTGGAGGAAAACAACTACGCCGGCACTGGGAACAATTAGAAAAAGAGTCGACGAGGTGATGATCATGGAACGGCTCACCGCCATCGTTCGACAAAAACTGCCGGCCCACGAGGAAATCTGGGACCCATGGTCCTCCAAAACTAGGGCCAGACAGCCAATCCCTACGCCCCAAAGCCCGGACACCCCTCCATAGGCGATCAACCAATGCTCTATAGCTCACACCCCCAGACAGTCAGACACCCTCCCCCCACCCCATTCCCCCCTCTCCTCTCCCCCCCTCCCCCCCACCCTCCCAGTCCCCCTCCCCCCTGCCTTCCCTCTCTGAAGGCTTCCCCCCCCCTTTTCTACGGACAACGGCGGTTGTCCTTCTGCTCCCCCCCCCCCGAAAAAAAACTGGATTGGAAAATGTTAGGCGTTATAGTACAATACCAATGCATGTTTAACTGAATGCCTAATAAAATTGTTTTGAAAAAAAGAAGAGCGCCAATTTCTTTGCTGGTTATATATACACACATACAGCTGCAGCGGCCGTTTTTTTAAACAAATCATGCGTTGTGTACATCGGGATGTCTTCCAACCTTTCCGCCTTAAGACGCGAGTGCGGAGAGTGCAGAAAATTGAATTTTAGAGTTCTGGTTTTTAAACACCTGAAATTGACACATTAGCACAGTACTATACAAATTGCAATTCATTCATTTCATTGCACCCAAAGAAACAGAATCCATGAAATTCAACAAAGCAATCGCGATAAGCGCGGGTGCCTCGGGCGATTGGCCGCGTTCATGCTGCGTGGAGTATAGCAGAGCACACATAATCGGTGCTGTGTTTTTTTTTTAAATACATGCCGCTGCAGCTGTATATACATACATACATATACACCTGTGTGCGTGTACATACATAGACATATGGTGGCACACCACTGAATGTAGTGTCCTGCTAGGGTGCAAACAGCTGGGCACTGGAAAAATAAATAATGAAAGCAGGCACACCAGGACGTAGAAAAATAAATAAAGTGTATTGCAAAACTACAGTCATGTAAAAAATAAAGTACACCACTTTCTTTTTCACATGACTGTAAATCCTGGAGTGCCTACTTCCATCTTTTCTGTATTCCAGTCCCCAGCGGTTTGCACCCAGGCAAGATACTATTTTCAGTGTAGTGCCACCACATGCACATAGTGGCGAGAAATAGTTTGTGAACCAAAATCATAATTACGGAAATTCCATAGTTTTTCCATGATAAAATTGGTTTTGATTCAAGAAGGTTATCTTAAATATTCAATAGGATTTATATTAACCAATTCAATGTCTTTTGAAACAAAATTATGTATGATTTAGACAATGAGTAATTAAGAGTCAGGGTATGTGAAAAGTAAGTCAAACCCTAGTTTTAATAGTTAAATTAAAGGGGATAATTACAATTGGGTGTTTAAATGATTAGGTAGATATCCAGGTGCGAGTTTGGGAGGCCCCATTCTATGTAAAGATCACAAACTTTGCGGGTTTAATCTTGACCATACAGGTATGTGGAAACACGTGGTGCCACAATAAAAAAAAATCTCTGAAGACCTCAGAAAAGCAGTTACTGATGCTCATCAGTCTTGAAAAGGTTACAAAATCATGTGCAACATTTTGGGGCTCCACCAACTGTCAGACAAATGGAGAAAGTTCAAGACCACAGTCACTCTACCCAGGAGCGGCCATCCTTCCAAAATGTCTCCAAAAAGAAACCAGCAAATCATCTAGGAAGTTATAAAGAACCCCAGAGTAACATCCAAGGATATGAATCCTGGTCCCTGTCTTATTTCTACTTGCTCTCGTCCTCGCCTGCCAATTGCAACCTCTACTCCTTCTGGTGTCAACCCCTCCAACCTCATACCCATCCCCTGCCACCCTCCCTCCTCTCTCCCTTTCTCTTGTGCCCTTTGGAATGCTCGCTCCCTTTCTAACAAGTGCCTCTCTGTACATTACTTTTTCTATCTCACTCTCTGCTCCTATTTGCTATAACTGAGACCTGGCTCACTCAGTCTGACTCTGCTCTGGAAGCTGCCCTCTCCTATGGTGGTCTTTCCTTCTCCCACACTCCGCGCACTGATGGCAGGGGTGGAGGCGTGGGGCTCCTGCTCTCCTCTCTCTGTCGTTACCGAACCCTTCCTATTCCTCCCTCTCTTGCTTTTCCCTCCTTTGAGGCTCACACTGTCCAGATTTTCTCTCCTCTCCCTGTCCATGTGGTGGTCATCTATCGCCCACCTACCTCTACTCATCCCCCTTCTGCCTTTCTCTCTCACTTTGAATCCTGGCTCTCTTTCTTCCTCTCCTCAGACTCCCCTGTTCTTCTCCTTGGGGACTTCAATTGCCACATTGATGACTCCTATCTCCCTTGGGCTTCCCGCTTTCTTTCTCTAACCTCTTCTTTTGGCCTTCAGCAGTGTACTGCAGCCAGCACCCACAAGGATGGCCACTACTTAGACCTGGTTTTCACTAAGAAATTCTCTCTCTCCGATTTCTCCATTTCCCCTTTTCCTCTCTCTGACCATCATCTCATCTCATTCTCTCTATCTTGCTTCTCCCCTTCTCCACCTTCATCTACCCCCCGGTTCTGCAGAAACCTGCGCTCTATTCACTTACCTGACTTTGTGTCCACTTTCTGCTCCTCCCTCTCCTCTCTCAGCTCTGCTACAGACCCCAACAACCTGGTAAGGAACTACAACTCTGTCTTGTCCTCGTCTCTTGATCTACATGCCCCGCTTTCTCTCTGCCGCACTCGCCCTTCTAACCCTAGACCCTGGCTAAATTCCCAAACACGCATGCTGCGTTCCTCCACTCATTCCTCTGAACGCCTCTGGAGGAAGTCTCACACTCTCGCAGACTTTCTTCACTACAAATTTATGCTATCCTGTTTCAACTCTGCCTTCTCGCAAGCTAAACAAGCCTACTTTTCTGCACTAATCAACATGCACAAGTCTAACCCACGCCAACTGTTCTCGGTCTTTGATACTCTACTCAAACCACCCTCAGCTGCCTCTCCTTCCTCCATCTCCGCTCAGGACTTTGCTGACTATTTTAAGGAAAAGGTGGAATCCATACGGCAGAACATCCCCTCTGTTTCTTCCTCCCATCCTACACCTCTTCCCAGCTCTCCTCCTGCCTTCCTTGACTCTTTTTCTACTCTCAGAGGAGGATGTGTCTCTGTTGATCGCCACTTCTCCCTCTACCACTTGCCCTCTTGACCCCATTCCCTCCCATCTCCTAAAACCTCTTGCTCCTACTATAATCCCTACACTCACACACATTTTTAACTCCTCCCTCTGCTCTGGAACCTTTCCATCCTCCTTCAAACATGCAACAGTCATAACATTACTCAAAAACAGCAAGCTTGACCCTACCTGTCTTTTTAACTATCGACCTGTCTCCGTTTCCCCCTCCTGCCTTTTGCCTCTAAACTCCTTGAACATCTTGTATTCTCTTGCTTGCTCCATTTTCTCAACACCTATTCTCTCCTAGACCCTCTACAATCTGGCTTCCGCACTGCTCACTCCACCGAAACAGCCCTCACTAAAATAACTGACGACCTCCATGCTGCCAAAGACAGAGGTCATTACACTCTGCTCATATTACTCGACCTCTCTGCAGCATTTGACACCGTAGACCACCCTCTTCTCCTTCATATTCTCCATACTCTTGGTATTCGGAACAAAGCTCTATCCTGGATCTCATCCTACCTCTCCCATCGTACTTTCAGTGTCTCTTCTGCCAACACCTCCTCCTCCTCTATTGATCTCTCTGTGGGGGTACCCCAGGGCTCTGTCCTTGGACCTCTTCTCTTTTCTCTGTTCACACTCTCTCTAGGTGACCTAATAACATATTTTGGGTTTAAATATCACCTCTATGCTGACGACACACAAATATACTTTTCAACACCCGACCTTACACCTGTTGTACAAACCAAAGTTTCTGAATGTCTCTCTACTATATCATCCTGGATGGCCCTCCGCCGCCTTAAACTCAACATGGCTAAAACAGAGCTCCTCATACTTCCTCCCAAACCTGGCCCTGCTACCTCCTTCCACATTACTGTTGGAACTACGATCATTCACCCAGTAGCCCAAGCACGCTGGGGGTCACACTCGACTCCTCTCTCACATTCGCCCCACACATTCAAAATATTTCTAAAACTTGTCACTTTTTCCTCCGCAATATAACAAAGATACGCCCGTTTCTCTGTTGCTCGACTGCTAAAACTCTGACTCAGGCCCTCATTCTCTCCCATCTTGATTACTGTAACCTCCTGCTGTCCGGCCTTCCTGTCTCTCACCTGTCTCCCCTACAATCTATCCTAAATGCTGCTGCCAGAATCACTCTACTCTTTCCTAGATCTGTCTCAGCATTTCCCCTCATGAAATCCCTCTCCTGGCTTCCGATCAAATCCCGCATCTCACACTCCATTCTTCTCCTCACTTTTAAAGCTTTACACTCTTCTGCCCCTCCTTACATCTCAGCCCTAATTTCTCGCTATGCACCATCCCGACTCTTGCGTTCTGCTCAAGGATGTCTTCTTTCTACCCCCTTTGTATCTAAAGCTCTCTCCCGCCTTAAACCTTTTTCACTGACTGCCCCACACCTCTGGAATGCCCTTCCCCTCAGTACCCGACTAGCACCCTCTCTATCCACCTTTAAGACCCACCTTAAGACACACTTGCTTAAAGAAGCATATGAATAGCACTGTGAATATTCTGAACACATGATACATAAAGCTTGGCCCCCTGCAGACGCACTTACCACAACTCCCTCCTACTGTCTCTGTACGTTCTCCCTACCTACCAATTAGACTGTAAGCTCCTCGGGGCAGGGACTCCTCTTCCTTAATGTTACGTTTATGTCTAAAGCACTTATTCCCATGATCTGTTATTTATATTATCTGTTATTTATTTGATTAACACATGTATTACTACTGTGAAGCGCTATGTACATTAATGGCGCTATATAAATAAAGACATACAATACAATACATGAAGGCCACTCTTGGCCTGGCTATCAGAAAAAGACTGAACAAGAATGGTGTTCATGGAAGGTTTGCCAGGAGGAACCACTGCTCTCTAAAAAGAAAATTGCTGCCGTCTGAAGGTCACCAAAGAGAACATATACAGTATGATCCACAAGACTTCTGGAACAATGTTCTCTGGACAGACGAGTCAAAGGTAGAACTTTGTTTGATCAGGTTATCTTTATCTATTATTAGGACTTAGATTACAATCCAATAACATCTTGGATGTGAAATATGTGAAAGTGGTTCACAAACTTTTTCTCGCCACTGTATATGTGAAACTAATGCACTTTGCAAGTTAAAGAGTTAATAGGGACCGGAACCATTCATAAGGAGAATACAACAATTTTTGTGTGGTGTCGTTGCAGTAATTTGCGAGTATCAATAGAATTGATGCTTTGCAAGAGCTGTGTAAAATGCATATGTAGTTGTGACAAAATAAAAGTCAAGTGACTTCCTCTATATTTGCATTCGTGTCAGAAAGGGAGGTGTGTGTGTGTATATACTGTATGTTGCGCTATATAAACTAAAGATAGGGACGTTTGTGGATTCAAAATCCGAACATAGCAAATGTGGGCATTCGATTTGCGTTCCAAAAATTGAATTTCATTTTTCTTTTAAATCGTAAACAGGCCAGAGCTTCTTAGGCAAAAACAGAAATACTTGCGGGGAAATGTAGAACCAAAATGTTTTCACAATCGATACACCATTGAAAGTTACAATATACAATATGTGAACTCAAAGGGGGAAGTGTGTGGAAGGAGTGAAGCAAGAGAGAGGTGGAGTGAAAAAGAGCAGAAATATGTGAGAAAAGGAGAGAGAAGTTAGATTTTCGAATAACGACCATTCAATATATTAACCTCTACTTCATTCCAATAATGGAGACCTAACCTAGAAAGAGATGTTAGTGAAGCGATGAGCAGACGCGCTGACACACTGGATATGAAAATAGTGGTTTGTACACTTATACCAGCTGCTTCCTCTGTTTTTGACTCACTATCACTACGTTGTACCTCATGGGCTTTTAGATTTCGATCTACACTGAAGATGCTCCCCCCCTCCATTTCCGGTGTGAACCGCCGGACGCAAATCGCTCAGAAGAGCGGTCATGTGATCTGTCAGTGCGGGAGGGTCTCTGGTCACAGAGGTGGCAGGAGCCTCTGGCACTGAAGCAGTTAACGGCCTTCTCAATATGAGAGCTTGAATAAAAAAGTAGTATACTATATACAGCCCCTCATTACAATATACTGATGCTCGAGATGAGACACAGAGTATTTATTTATTTATAAAATGTTTTACCAGGAAGTAATACATTGAGAGTTACCTCTCGTTTTCAAGAATGTCCTGGGCACAGAGTTATGATGACAAATACATAGTTACATTAAGTGAGCAAGGTAATACATTGTATACAAGACATTCCATGCACAGTAAGAGATAATATAAGAGTAAGAATAAGTGTAGAGAAATACTTTATATGATTCTCTGACAGATCATTCCTGTTCCTTCTGAAAGTAATAATGTAGATTACTATTACGCATAACCCCAAATTCCTGTCCTCATTCCTTTACCTCTTTCTGTATCCCCATAAGATAAAAATCCATACAAACATTAAAAAAAAAAATGTAATGAAAGCAAAATGATTGGGACTTAAAATAAACACATGTACAGTAGCGCTTCCCCCCCCCCACCCTATGGGAGATGTGCTGGCTCCTGAGTGTGTGGTGCTTTACCTGTGGCTCACAAGAGGCCTGAACCTCCGCTGCTGGGAGCTCAGGTTGTACCTGATCCGTCTGGTGACAGCGCCTCCATCTGCGAGGGATCCTGACAGAGCCGGATAACCCCTTCACAGGACCCAATGCAATAAGATCACACACTTGTATTTAATAACAGTTTACTGAACACAGGTACAACTAGATATATCATTAACCCACATACAATATAGGCCTCGCACAGCCAAAGCCCCACCGTATTCTCCAACTGTAGTGTCAACCCTTGATGGGATTTCCCCAAAGTACTGAGGGGCCCCTGGGCACCCAACCTCCCTGGTGTCCACAAGTGCCAACCCACCCAATGTGTGAGATAGCGCTGCCAACAGTAACTGAAAGTGTTATAGTTGGGGCACGTTGTGAGGTACCTGGCCAAAAAGTAAAAGGGATCCACTGATCCAGCAACGTTGATGTCAGCGAAGCCTCCGCCTTTGCGTGGGGTGAACTCCGGTAGGAGGGTCTCACCTTTGATAGTCTATGGTGCAGTGGTGGTCCTGCCCCAGACCACAGTCCGCAAATCGCTGTGCAGCGTCTTCAAATGGCACTATACACTAACTGTATACAGTTACAGGGGAAATATCCCTTGCTAGGGGTTTCCCTGTAGCAGCCACAATCTAATTAGATGAGTGGGGCCTATCTTGGACCTAAAGGGCTAATCTGGCCTAGTCTGGATGCCACTGACACCCAGACCCTACCTTCCCTTTCTCTGTCCTGGCTTCAACTGAAAGTCCCCCTAACTGTCAGAAACCCAAATGTCAGAATTATAACTGCCATGCGTCTCTCAGCCTATTGGTTGCCTGGCAACATGTGGTCTGCAGTCCCTGAAGATGCTGGGACTTGTAGTTTCCCTGCTGTGCTATACTCCTAATGGCCGCCACTTGCACTAACTACTGCGGATCCCCAGCGCACTCTCCCCAGCCTCTGCTGCCTATGGAAAGGTAAGGGGACAAACAGGGGACCCAGGCTATACTCAGATACTTAGGAAAACTATACTATACATATACAGTATAATACCCATACTTTCTCTTGAACAAAGGTGGACTTTTATATCAAGTGTTTATTCATTTGAATGTTCGTAATTTATTCTATAGTACCACATATTTAAAGCAGCACTCTTTCCTGGTCATCATTTAGCCTTCTTCACCTCCACCCCATCCCCCCATCAAAATGGGCACCAAATCTCAAGTCTCCTACAGGGCAATAGGAAGCTGTATCATTGGCTGCGGCTTTCAATAGGGTGGAACATTTAAATCCCCTGGAAGGAGCACCTGTGACAACACACCAATCATATGGTGTAGCAGGTATAGACACGCTACCAGTGTATGAAGGGTCATGGGTTTGATTCTTGCATGGTATGCTAAAATTATTAATGTGAATGTGTGTGTGTGTCCGTTAGCAATAAAACATTGAATGTTATAAAAAATAAAAAAAAACCTTGGAGATGTGTGCCGCGCACACGGGCAGCCTGATTAAGCAGGGAGAGGAGAGAGCTACAGATGCCGGTTAAGTCGTCGCATGGTGGCCATTTTGCGCTCCCAGTTATAACGTTGTCTCATTATGTGGACCCTGAGCAACGCGTTATAACGGGGTTCAGCTGTAATAATAATAATAAAAAAATAAAGAAGGCTACGTACAGTAGGCAGCATTGCTCCTTTAATTAATTCCTTTGGATAAAGCTGGTGACAAATTAAAAAGATAATTTGCAAACTATGTATAGTATGAATTACTTTAAATCAATAATAATGACAAAGTGCACTGCTGTTAATTTACAGAGAAACAATTTGCAAATGCTGTAGTTGTTTAATCCTGGTTGATTTGGAGACTTACTTTAACTTTTCCTACATGAGAAAAACACTACCAGATTTGTGAACAAAAATCTACGATTTTACCACAGAAAAGGTCTGTGAAGGGAAAAACAAAAAGACACAACAGTCATTCTCTAAAACAACAACAATAATAATAATAATTATTATTATTAAAATAATAAATAATCTGTCCCTATCTTTTTTTTTTATTTCAATAAAACATCATATCCCATCACAACTGAGAAACTACATGGTACGTGTTCTGTCCTCTCTATGGGGTTTCTTTGCATTAAGCCACAGTAAGCCTGGGACAGAACAGTACACCATCATATGTTCCAGCTTTCTGATTATTATTTTAACCAAATCACATATATATCGCTAATACGTATTTAGACCCCTGCTATATTTCTCTGGCCTAGTATTGTAAATCCTGGTAATAACAGGCAGTGCTAGTGTTAAACCCCTTGCACATGGCCTAGCATGTGAGTTGTATTTCCCTACAAGTTATAATGTTGCAGTTTTCAGGCAGGTGCCTCAAAATAGTTAGAGTCACATGCCAAGGGAGTGGGCTTGTTCTAGTGGGACCTGCCCCGTTTATGGGGCAGAGGAGTAAGCCACACCCTTGGTATGAGGACTCCTTTTCAAATTAGCTGAGTTCTGCTCCAGAGTCCCTAGCCATGGGCTAGTGAAGTTCCTCAACCCTTGGATATGTGTTCAAGGGTTGCTCTAAGAGAAAGGCCAAACTAGGGGTCCTGCGAGTTAGGCTCTAACCTAGCAAATCCAAGCAAGCTGCGAGGGTCCTACCTACTCTGACTTAAGTAGGGACCAGAAGGGAGTTCACCTCTCTTGCAAGAGAAGGCCTACAACGGATATGATGTATGCTGTGAGTACAACCTAATACATCACAGTTGCACTGTTCCTGGCACTCTGTATCTAGTTATTACTGTAGGTCCCTGTGAGGGGTCATCCCTGCCTTTGGCTGGGTCCTTACAGGATGGAGGCGCTGCACCATATCAAGACTATGTTACCACCTTATCTATCCCAAGCTCCCTCTAGACTCCTGGAATACCTACAGGTGAGCACCACTAACACCTAATAGCACCATAATGCCATCTATCTCACGTCTGGGGGGGGGGGGGGGGTTGGGTTGGCGGGAAGATTGGGTTGTTACACATATATGAATGAATATTAATCCATTTATTTATTTATATTTATATTTTATATTTATTTACATTTAATAGCAACATCCCGTTATAACCCCTGTAAAAAATAATGGTCACCTTTCTTTTCACTACTGCAACGTCCTTTTGCTGCTGTTTTTGCACTCCCGTCCTTTTAAAATTCTGTAGTTAAAATATGGCGATATTGGCTGATAAAAATGTTCCTTCCTAGGAGGTTAAGATGGCTGCTGCCATTCACACCCATTATGACTACAGGGGATGCTACTATGGTAACAGCTGATGCCGAAGATATAAAACAGGTAAAAAAAAAAACACAGCAAAAATTATTTAAACAAAGGTAATGTTAAAAATGGATTAGTACAAATGTGAACTACTGTATATATTAGGTGGTAAGTCTGGGATATAATCCCTATGTGAGGGGCTCAGCAATCCTATGTATATGTATAGGAGTCAGGCATATGTGATTATACTCAAGGTATCTGGGCATGCATGAATGCTGCTGTGGACTCACAGGATAATTGAAGTGATATACTGGTACATGTGATACTGAAGAACGAACACAGATTTATATATATACCATACAAGTCTAATGTGTGTCCCTAGTAAAACAGATGTAAATAATGTATAATCACTGTGAGAACTCACTTTTGTAAGCAGCAGCCCAGTCCTAGGTAATTGCGTGCATCACGCCCAGTATACATGATACACAGTTTATTAGGTGGTCATAGGAAACAAGTGAACTCTAACGCTCTTTGACAAAGGGACACAGGTCCCGAAACGCGTTAGAGTTCACTTGTTTCCTATGACCACCTAATAAACTGTTTTAGCCTCTATACTGGTTGCAGCCCCCCTTTGCTTTGTGTAGCTGTGCTCCGCCACCGGACCCCACGGGATCAAGATTTCCAACTGTATATATTATATGTAATGAAAGTTGCATTAGTAAACAGATTTTTTGTTAAAAATTAAACAAAATATTAACAAGTATATTGGGTTAAACTTCCTCAGGAACATGATCACAGAATATTTATAACCCAATAATTTTTTAGCACTGGAGTATTTAAAAACTCCCCTGATATATAGAGTGAACTTAAAAAATGCATTCTGTATACTTGTTCAATTTTTCTTCACAGTAGTTTTAGGAGTAGCATTTGACAGATTTACATTGTTTTCAACAACAGTAAAAGCAGATTAATCTGATTAAGTATTCTGTCCCAAAAACATATATTAAAAAAAAAAAATGAAAGAAAACAAAAACCACAATGGAAATGAAATTACATTTGGGGTAAACTTTTCTATCCATCTAAGTAGTGCTAGGCTTTGTATTTAAATATCCTTGGGAGCTCAATTCATCAGAAGTATTTATGTACTGTAATTATCTAGACCTCTCGGGAAGCACTTCAGGCTCATGTTGTATACACAATGGAATTTATCATATAAATAACTTGGGGAGAAAACATTTATGTTTGATAGAAAATCAAGAGAATAACTGAATAATTATACTACTGCTAGGATGAAAGATTATTGTGCAGGATTACCTAGCTAAGAGAACACACACACAAGAGATGCTAATGCAGTTACGCTGAGCTACAGCAATGACACATTGAGCTTTCATTACAACCACTCACACACAGGTAGAATCAAGTAACCAGATATATTCTTGGGAATATACAAGATTGAACCAAGCCTACGCAACGCTACCCGAGTGCTTTTTAAAGGCGGTGATGTCCCTTGTGGACTAAGGCTGCGTCCACGCTGCTGCTGACCGCGCCACTCACTGCTCGGCCACGCCCCCAACCACCCTTACCGAAAAAGTTGCCGGACAGCTTAACGCTCATGCTTGGAGAGTTGGTGACGTCACCACTCTCGAGCATGAGCGGGGTCAGCAGCACAGGGGACGCAGCCTAAGGTACCCGTTGTCCAGCAGGATGGACATGTGGGTGGCTGCCTGTATCATGGTAACTAGCAGGAATGATTTGTTCACATTTGCTTCATAGATTCAAATATCCATAAAAGGTGCAATCAGCCAAAAGCAGCTTTTGGTGAAAAACTATGGTACCCAAAAAACTTGTAAATATTTCCATTTCTCCTTAGTAATCGGGCTATGCACATGGAATCTTTAGACACCAAAAGAGCTATACTTTATGTCAAAGAAAACAATTGTTATTTCTCTACTCCTATATGAAAAACATTTGAAACGGCTTAGTAAAAGGTTACACATCTACTCTGATCTTGATAAACCTCCCCGTGGGGAGCAAAATGTTGATCCTGCATTTAGAATAAACACAACTGATTGTTTAAAGAAGCCGTGTGAGCGAATCACTTTTACATTGACTGTACCCCGAAGCAACCAGGCCCCTCCCTGTTCATCGCAACAGCGAGTGTTCCTTTTAGTATGTGTGTATGTGTGTATATAAAAAATGTTTTTATTAATATAATAAGTAATCAGATTACACAAGATAAAACAGCTTAACTGTTGTGTCCTGTCCCTGCTCTCAATGACCGTTTGCCAGGTGCTTCTGGTCCTCCGTCTTATGGCGTCAACTGCGCAGCTCCAGTGGCTGCTATTCCGTTTGACTGCGGGTCTCATCGAAGGACAAGAAGAATCCAACATGTTAGGAACTCTAGGTTGCTTCATCAGATACTGTGGTGGCTGTGTGGATCACAATATTTATAGAGCCTCAAGGGCATTTACTGGATTTTAAAGATTTTTTTATAGTGTACTGTATGTCAAAGATTAACAGTATTTAGATATACTATATTTAAACTACTGTACATCAGTACTTTAATTTTTTATAGTACAATTTAAGCACTAAAAAAAGCAACTTCATTTCAAGATTGATATACTGTATATGTACTGTACTGTGTGTCAGATATTTATATATATTTAAATGCCTTTACAACTTTATGTACAGTACCGTGTAGTACCTGTGCTACTGTGTGTGTAAACAGTAAAACATGAACACACCAAAAAATTAAATGTAAAGAATGAAAATGTTTATTTTTCTGGATAAAGGAAAAATGCATAATACAAAAATACAAAGTCGCCTCTTCTTCCAAATTTACAATCTTGTCTTTTTCTCCTTCGCAATGGATGGTGCTTCTTGGACATTTTGGTCTGTAAAGAAAGAGACAATATTATACATTTACATTCGCACCGTACATTTTTCAATCCAGATTCTTGGGGTGTTTGGGGAGGGAGGGCATGACATGTTTAACAGTACATTATGACTACAGTGCCTTGTATCTTCTGCTTTTGGGATGGGTTGGAGGAGACAAAGCATGCATGACAAGGGCTACGGCACTTTACAATAGGACTAGAGGTTTATAGTACCTTAGGTTTGGGGAGGGGGGGCTTGACGGGAAAGGGACATGGCAAGCATAGGCTTGAGCACTGTGTCTTACCTGGAGTATTGCTGGGAGAGTATCCTGCAACCAAGAGGGTTTTTTTACTGCACATTGTCTTTGCCCAGTTCCAGACATGCAAAATAGAAAACAGAAATAGAAAACAATTATTATACCATGACACCAGTATAGTCTATTGTTAAACAGCATCTTCTATTTTTTGAGGGGGGTTGGAGAAGTCAAAGCATGTGATACATTAGTACTAGAGGTTTTAAAGTACCTTAGGTTTTGGGAGGATTGGGGGGAAGGGACATGGCATGCATGGATTTGAGCACTGTGTCTTACCTGGCAGTATTGCTGGGAGTTTCCTGCACCAAAAGGGGGGGGGGGAGGGTTCCGTCCCGTTGTCTTGGCCCAGCTCCAGACATGCAAAACAGAAGATAAGCATTAAACAATGAAATAATAAAAAAAAGAAATCAACAGTTTTTTTTTTTTAAATATTAAATACATTGGTGGCACATCTTTATCTGTAAATAAATGTAGAACTAGTAATCATCAAACAAGTCGATGGAACTCCAGGGAAGAGCCCTCAAATGCCTCAAAAGGCTATTGATGCTGTCTCTCACGGTTTTCATAAGACTGGTAGTTTTAACATTGCACTTCACTTCCTCCATAATTGTTCTCCTTAAATTTGCTGGAAGAACCTTCTTGTATTTATTGCCTTCATAATTGACATTTTTCGGTGCACTCACTGTACAGCTCAAAACGGGCGTGGTGTTCAAAGATGAACTGGGCATATTTCTGAGGTAGACCAGCAGATCTGATCTTGTATTTCTCCTGGACGCTCTGGGGCAGGTCTCTCAGGGTGATGTCTGGGAGCTGTACAATCCTGGCTGCTGGAGCGAGTTTGCTTCTGGCAGTGGGCGGGGGAAGATGGTCGGGGAGGATGTTTTCCTCCTGTCGTGGCCTAGTGCTAACCGGGGTTGTTATTTTGGAGACGGAGGGGGTGAGCGTGGGGGAGCACGTGGTGTTGGCACCGTGAAGGTAAAATCCAGGGATTGAGAGGGTGCACAGGGGGTAGGAGGTATGCGGTTCCTCCATGGGAGAAAAAGGCACCTGCAGGCCACCCTCCTGCGTAGGTCATACAGGGGCAGGGACTCCAAGCAAAGAATAGAGCCCCTCGAGTTCCTCGCAATCTTATCCAAACAAACATCCATTTTTTTATTTTTTATTATCATCACTATATCATCACAATACACACTTGGTTGATTGTAGCTACGCACTTTATTCACTTTGTTTCACGTAAACACCCATGCACCTAAGACGATCCATCTTAGCCTCCATTTGGTCCCTGTATTGCTCTGTTGAGTTTTCAGTGATTTCGATACCACTGAAAACATCCAGCATGCGAGCGACCAAGCTGGATCTGGTGCAAGGAGTCCTGGTGTCACTCGGACAAACATCTGTATGGATGGGTGCTGGAGCAGGTGAGCTGGGGGTTTCCGGACGAGCATCGGTGGACAAAGGGTCAGAGCGGGCAGATGTTTTGGAATCGGTTGCGGTGGGCGATGGCAGTGAAAAGTCCGGGATGTCCGATTCTGCTTCGGCGGGTGCAGGGGCATTTCTGGTGCCCGTCCAAACAAGTTGATCCTTGTGGATTTTGAACATTTTCTTCTTCATATAATAAGGGCCAAGGTCCGTTGCCTTGGAAGCCTTCTCAACCTTTTCTCTAGGCACCTTTGGCTTAGGCTTGAAAACAGCTTCAGACTGTCGCTTTCTCGTGGTCGGCACAGCAGAGGAAAGCAGGTTCCTGCGTCCATAAAAATCGTGGTTGATCCATGGAAGCAGATGGAAGAATGCACAATACAGTATCTGTTCAAGAGCTCGTTCAGATTGAGATCAGCATGTGGAAGGCTATGCAATTTGAGTCACTTTTTTTCACTGTGTCCCTATTTGAATTTTTTGTGGGCATGGACACGAGCTGCTGGTGTTAAAAGTGGGCATACACAGTACTTAACCTGTCGAGCGAGGTTCATTACATACATACATACAATACACCATCACTTATGTTGATTCAATGTAAATTGAATATACATCGAATATACATTCCTCTGTGCTTGATTTAACTGCTAAAGCAGCAATGCCGAAGAAAGTTATTTCAAAGGATCTCAGCATGAGAATACAGGACATGTACAAGAATGGGCACAGAATTTTACAGATCAAATGCTGGTTACTCAATTCGGGTCTCGATTTAGCACAAAGCACTGTTAGCTATCATGCCCATGGTCAGGCTAAAAGTGTAAAGCGGAGTCCCCCAGTCACAACAGAGTAAGTATTTTTGGTTTCTTTCTGCATTTACTGTATTACTCAAAAAGCTTCTTGCATATCAAAAAGCATATTTTTGTTTACATGTTTGCGTTGTAATTTTTTTTAGACCCAAACAATTACTGTACTACCGTACTTTGAGAAGAAAATATAAAATATTTGTTTTCTCTTTCTGCTTTTATTACTCAAGTTCTTCTCTTTTCCTTTAACCTGTCGGACGGCAAAGCGTCTGTCTGGTGGACGAAATCAGCGAGGCTAATGATGAGCACTGTGAAGCAAGAGTCAAGCCTGTTCTAGATAACAGTCACAATATCACAGCATCTGAGACCAGCAACAGGGTGATGAGATGCCAATTGGGATGGAAATTTGGATGTGTCAAGTAAGTGTCTTACTGTAATAAAGTACTGCATAGTATAATGCAATACTGTAGTATGCAAAGTGACAGAACAGGGTAAAGTGTTGTACTGTACACTACTGTACTGTAGGTAAAAGTGTAGTTTTACTGTACCTGTAAAATTCTTCCTCATCTAAGAGCGTAGTGGCGAGACTTTTCAGGATGTCGTCTTTTCTGATGAGACAACTGTAGCTCTAGAGAGATTTGCCACTTTTGCATTCCAGAAAAAAGGACGCCTATCTCTGAAGCCACGTCCCAAGTGAAGATGCATGTGTGGGGTGCGATCTCTAGACGTGGACCAGGATGCATCATCATATTTGAGGATAAAATAATGTACAAAGTCACTAATGTAGCCTTATGTCTGTACAGTACAACTATAGTATATTCTGTACCCTAATGTTCAGTTTTAACATTTTTTCTTCTCTTGTTCCAGGAATCATGGACAAAGTATTTTTCCAAGAGCAAATAGTCACCCATATTGTTAAATACATTAGGCATGATTTCTCATCTGGTGGTCACCGGTTGTTCCAGGACAATATACCGCTTCTCTGCCTATATTCTTGCGAGCGGTATCAACTGGGTTAAGACGCCACAGGAGTAATGCTCCAGTGTACATGAACTTTTACTCATTGTTTTAAACTGTATCTGTTCAACTAATTCGTCATTTTTCCCCCTCCCATTCCAGATCACCAGATTTGAACCCCATCGAACTGGTATGGCATGAGCTGAAGGATCATATAAGAAAGGTTGTTAAACCGTCCAAAAAGGAGGAATTAATACAAGGAATAATGAGTTTCTGCAATGACATACTAACTGTACCAAGATGCAACAACTACATAGACATTATTAGCAGCGTTTTGACCATTCTTTTAGCGCGTAATGGGAATGCCACCAGCATGTAGTAAGGTACAGTACTGTGCTGTAGTAAGGTAAGTACAGGTACAGTAAGAATAGTACAGGTAAGTATGGTAGAGACAATAACCGGATTAAATGTTAGCCTTCTATTAAAGGTAATTGAATGTTAACCATTTTATGACTGCGCTTACTCTCCACTTTATATATACTTAATTATATAAAGAACTGTATGTATAGTATTTATATGACATGTGTATTATCTATTTATTAAAAAATTCCTTATAGTTTACATGTACGGCTAGTTATAATGTAATTTATTCGTTCTGTGTGGCTTTCAGTAGTGTTAACCAGTCAAGGCCTTCAATTCACTAATGCTGCGGCCATTTATTCCCTTTCACAGATGCAACACTGCTGTGTGCAGGATTACAGTTGAAAGAAATAATTTGAAATGTTGTAAAATATAAACAAAAATAACCAAACATTTTCAGTCCCCTTGAAGAGTAAGAGAAATAAAAACAGTGATTTTATTAATGTAAAAATTGATTAAGTATTTAAAAAATGCATTACAATTATTTTCTCCTTCTCTAAAAAAAAAACCAAATGTTACTTTCATTTTTTTTTTTTTTTTACCGTTGGATTTCTACAGTACTGTAAGTCCGATTGGCAGTGAAGGCTTTCTATTGTACACTAGTTCACAATGCGCATGCGTGAGGAACCAGGAAATGTACATTTCTATACAAACAGACAAATCATGAAACCGTCTTTAGATAGCTACTGTACAGTACTGTAGTCCCATGCCTTTGCTTTGTGGGGGTGGGGGGAGGTGAGATGTAACTCAATTGGTCTGTCTTACAGTACTGCATGGATGATCATGAAGGATTAGAAAACAACTGTTTGAACTGTTTGCAAATGTAGTTATTTTCTAAATATTAACACTGATTAAATATGTAAAAAAGGCATCACTTAATGTTTTCTATTAACCATGAAGTGGAATAAAATCAATCAACATCTCTGTGTGAAATTTTATTACAGGTTATGACATGTAATTGAATCACAGTGCATAGTGTGTTGTCCAAAATAATACTGTAGTGTGTCAAAGTTTTAAAAGAGTGAAGCTGGTGATACCAAGTGTATAAAAGCAAAAAAGGCACCGTTTTTAAAAAGCTATATTAGAGTTCCACCGAACTTCATCCTTATCTTTTGACGTTAAATTTAAAAATGTTGTTTCTGGAAGAAAAAAAATTATGCTATAAATTCCGCTACTGCACATGCGTCGTCGCGCTCTAGTGCGCATGTGTACAAGCACTGACGGGCTATGGCAGGCATACAGTACACTATACCAGGCTGCTCTTCTCGGTGCCTCGCGCCACCCCCACTGCTCGGCCCCGGCGTCAAATGACGCGCAGGGTCATGTGACATCATGTTGCCATGGTAATTTGATGCCGGGTTAACATGACGACACGTTGCTGGAGGGAAGGTATTGCAAGTGTATTATGGACGCTTCATGCGATCCCCCAGCAATTAATTTAAATGCCTGGGGGGAGAGCGCGGGACCTCTAATTCCCCTGTGGGGCGCAGCAGTTATAAAGTTAATACTGTATAGTACATTATATTTACCTTCATTATAAACTTTGCCAAACGGGTAGAGATGAGCCAATGTCAGAGATGTATTGTTCGTACAAGCTGGGGCCACTCATGTGGTCTGCATTATCTTTATAATATACAGGCAGTCCTCGTTTTACAACTCTTCGCTTTACAACGAATGGCTTATCCAACGCTATGCAATGCATACCTATATTCATTTTTACAATGCCAAAACGGCTTATCCAACGCTCTTACGACGATTTGCAAAGTTGTTTATGTGTATATAATATATATACATCATATAATATTATATTATACTATATAATATATTATATTATTAAATTACATGATATATTATGTTATATTATATATATATAATCAGTGGTCGACAAATCACCAAAAAATCTACTCGCCGAACAAAATAATCTACTCGCCACCTAGTACCACACGTGTGCTGCTTGGGCCAATAGGAGCTCGCCACGATGTTAAATCCACTCGCCCAGGGCGTGCAAATGTATAGGTTTGTCGAACACTGTATATAATACAGTATATACACTATATAATGTGTGTGCTGCATATCTTATTGCCTGAGTAAAATATTTTGTGTATTTTAGCATTAAAAATGCCTTCAGGAACGGAACCTTTCATTTAAACAGTTTAACTATGGGAAAACGTGTTTCGCTTTAAGACGTTTCGCTATCCAACACCATTTTGAGTAACGCATTGTGTTGGATAATCGAGGACTGCCTGTACATTGCCAACCGAGTGGAGATGACCCAATGTCGGGGGTCTACAGCATTGTGCGTAACAGCCGGGATCACTCATGTAATCAGCATTATAGTTGACAGGTGCCTGCTGAAGCCAGTAATCAGGTAGGGCCAGATAGCAAGGATTGCTGCTTACCAGGTTTTCAATCACAGTCGGCCCGTTATTGCAATAGTATTGTGAAGCCGGTTTAGGTACCTGTACACTGCAGGGTCGGGAAGTACGTACAGGTACTGTACGAATCTTAAATGGATGAAACCTCACCTTTCTTCTTTTGCAGTCGCCATGACAAACATACTGGCAAAAGCTGGGAGCACAGACCAATATTCTCTTGTACAGGTATCTCCCAGAGGAGGGGCAGTGCGAAAATGGAAATCATCATTAGTTAATGTCTATTGAAGTATGGTGATGGTCTGCGCAAACTCGTGGAACTCAGGAAATTATAAAAGATAATAAAATACACAATATTAGTGCATAAGACGGTGTTGATGTAAGGAGGGAAGGTGATGGGGGGTGGGGGGTAGGGGAAAGGGGGGGGATTTGTGGGGTGACACTAAAGGGGGGGTTGTGATGGGTGACACTAAAATAAAACAGTAAATGAAACATAAAATGTAAGTTTCAACGACTCACACGGGCTTGTGTGAGACTTCACCCTCAGCGAAGGATGTGGTGGGTGAATGAAACTCCTAAAGCGGAGAAATAAATAGTAAAAACTCACACGGCCATATGTGAGTTCGTTCCCTCAGTGGGTGTAGTCATCAGTCTCCGATGGAGCAGATGCGTCTTAGTATTCTGTCCCAATAGGTGTAGTGTATGAGTGGCTCCTCTCCCACAAGCGGAAGAAGAGGTCTTTCCGGATAGCCTCGCGGCTGACGCTGGACAGTTTTACTTGTGTGTGAGTGTATTTACTGTTTTTATTCTTTGAATACTGTTAATAAACTTTATCAGCGACTAATCCAGACTTTGCCCATCCTTTTGGCTTATGGGCATCTGGGAGAGGAGCCACTCATACACTACACCTATTGGGACAGAATACTAAGACGCATCTGCTCCATCGGAGACTGATGACAACACCCACTGAGGGAACGAACTCACATATGGCCGTGTGAGTTTTTACTATTTATTTCTCCGCTTTAGGAGTTTCATTCACCCACCACATCCTTCGCTGAGGGTGAAGTCTCACACAAGCCCGTGTGAGTCGTTGAAACTTACATTTTATGTTTCATTTACTGTTTTATTTTAGTGTCACCCATCACAACCCTCCCTTTAGTGTCACCCCACAAATCCCCCCCCTTTCCCCTACCCCCCACCCCCCATCACCTTCCCTCCTTACATCAACACCGTCTTATGCACTAATATTGTGTATTTTATAATCTTTTATCATTTCCTGAGTTCCACGAGTTTGCGCTGACCATCACCATACTTCAATTGCCGTTATAAGAAGATCCTGGGATTTGTCTTCTTCAAGGTCAAGCTGCAGCAAAACCAACAAGGGCCAGTATACAATTTTTTAATATTTTTCAATATTTTTTAATAATTTTAGGCACAGTCATTTATGTCCATAGGCGTTTAACAACTATAAGCCATACATAACAGGGAGCGCCCCAGTTCCACACTCTATTAGTTAATGTCTGCCTTATCGAATGCCTCCAGCCACGTTGGTTCGGTGAAAATTTGAAGAATATTTTTCAATTATATAGTCGTAAATCTCTGCTAAAGTCGCCTTCTTATCTGTTCCAGCATTAATTGAAAAATATGAGAAACGCGTAACTACTTTGTGGTTTGGTATAAGGACTTGACATGATGTCCATTCAGCAATTGCACGGATAGGAATGTAGAATAATGGGACAAGCATTGTGTATACTGTGGAGATTTTAATTATGGAACGCCTAAATTTGATAATGTCTTCAGCGAGCAAGGTCAATTTACAATGGATGACTGTTGTGGCCACTCTTTATCTAGTTTTTAAACATCTGCAAATTGACTGCACAGGGCAACCAGTGAGTTGTGTAAAGGGACTCACTTTTGACATCTGGCGGAAACACGCAGAACTGCACCCAAACAAATCACAATCCCATTAATCACAAAAAATCAACAACGATAAATATGTGTGTGATTGACAGCCTTCACGGAAGATTAATAAGTGAATGCCACGTGGAATACAGCAGACATTATGAAAACGGCGCTGGGAAATGATCGAATAATGGCTGCTGCATCTGTATATATATAAAATGGGACTGAATGTACAGTAACTGGGAATGCATACAAAATGTAAATGTATAAAAAGATGCAAATGAAAAATGAGCTAAGAATAGGATTAAAAAAAAAATGTATGAATATAAAAATGTAATAAAAATATGGGTATTTAAAAAAAAGGTAAACAAATTGAAATTAAAATGTAAGATGCAACCCATTTAGTCTAAAATTGTGATGTCCAGGTTACATTAGGTCAAGTATTCAATTTATGGATCCAGTATGTTTCTCTTTGTCAGTGATAGGAGTCTGTCACCTCCCCTCACAACTTGTTGTACATATTCATTACCTGTGATGTCAATCCCTCCCACCTCCCCCCAACCCCACAAATCTTTTGGTTTTAGACCTAAAAAAAAAAGCTTAGAAAGTCCATATTGTGTAAGACCATTAGGGATATTGCGTTTATGCTCCAGAAACCAGATTTCCAATGGTCTCTTGGAACTCCATACATATTGTCAATTGCAGGGGCATTTGATCACATTTAACCCACACATTGTATATAGCAAGTGATGAATGGTTTAATGTCAACGTTTTCACCCGTGGTGGAGGGATTGAAAATGTTTACTCTCTCTTACTTCTAAGAAGTTGCAGGTGGTACAACTGGAAATGCCGCATTTGAAGCAGCCCAATGGTTTGGATGGAAGCCAATTCTCTTGTTTATGATATTGTTTTTCCAAACTGTAGGGGTTAGGATAGTTTTCAGGTTCATATTTCTATTGAAACAAATACTGGGTTGTTTAGGACAAAAATGGTGCCAAGAATGGAATCAGATTTCATAACACCCCAATATTTGCTGCATGTTTTTAACCTGGGGGAGCAGCTATAATAAATCATGTGATAAAATGGACTCCTCCAGTTGCTTTATTATATTTCTGATAGGATTTGGTGCATTCTGTAAAGAGAGCGAGAGTTCCTACTCAGATCTTTGACTAATTGAAAGGCTGAATTCACAATATCTGCATCGTAATTTATTTCCAAGACTATTTCTGGGATCCATGGATTGTTGAGTAAAATCACTGTCTTTCGAACAGTTCCTGATACTATGTTGAAATTGGCCATATTTTTAATCCAGTTGGGGTGGTGATCACTTACGGCATCCAAAAAAAACCCCAGTAAATTCAACTGTTTTTATATAGGTCTTTTTATTCATTGTTAAAAACGCAGTTCATACAAACAGATCTAAAAATTCTATTTGAGTCTTACTTTTTGGAAGTGAAGGTGAAACCTAGATCGTTCTGATTAAATACATTAATGAACGTGTCAAGAGTGGCAGTGTCTCCATTCCAAAATACAAATATGGCCAATGCATCTTCTACATAAATTAGGTTAGAATAAAATGGATTACAACACCAAATTAAATTGTGCTCCCAAATATAAATTGACATAGCTGGGGGCAAATTTAGTTCCCATAGCTGTTCTTCAAAGTTATAAAAAGCAATCATTATTAAAATAATTATGGGTTAAAATTAATAAGATACTATTGATGATGTACTAAGATCCACTGGAACTGTGTCTTTAAAAAATATTCAACAGCCTTAATGCCCAAAGAATGGGCTATACAAAGACCGTACGTTGCATGTAACGATGTGTGGTCTTTTTCACATTTAAAGGAGCAGTCTTTGCAGTTAAGTTTTTTTTTCCTCAATAGATTTGAAGCAGGTGGTCTCCTGACCTGAACTGTGTTGATTTCAGCTCTGGGGACCCCCAGTTTCCCAAGATGCATATCTATGTATGGGGTGCCGGTTTCTCTCCAGTTTAAATGTCCCGGTCACGCGGACCAATAGAAAGCTGTAAAGGATGTTATGGCTTCCAATTAGCCTGCATGACCAGGACACAAACTGAAGAGAGGTACCGGCACCCCATATAGAGGTACGTAACTCAGAAGCAGGGGGTCTCCAGAGTGAAATCAGCACAGTTCAACTCTGAAAACACCCTGCTTCAAACCTTTTTTTTTTTTCAAAAAGCATGGCCGCAAGGACTGCTCTATTAAAATCTTTCAGTAAGACAAGTAATTTGATTGAATGTGAGTTCAAGCAGACTACCATATTTGGAAAGGTTTATTGTCACAGACCCAATGCTCGGTCTGGTGGTTTGTTTAGGATTTGTAAACTTAGGGAAAACGGTAAAAACCTGACAATCTACATTCCAGGTCATTCAGTATATACCTTTATCCTCGGCATCAATCAATAATGTCTCAAGTTCTAATAAATACTCATTACTTCAGTCATTGGCTAGTTTTTTGTATGTAGAACTTTCATTCAGTAGTCAATATGCTTCTTTCAGATAGTCGCTTCGATCCTGTAATAATAGTCCACACTCATCTGCCTGTCTTATGACAATTTCCTATTTGTCTATAAATGTATTCAGGGCTACCTTTTCTTCCTTTTTCAAATTGGATCTATACTTTTATGTAATCACCAAGTTCTGTGAGATCCTTATTCACTACATAATGGAAAGTCTCAATAAGATACTGTTTCACTTGAACAAAGTAAACATTTGACTTTAAGTGGCCACTATGTATAAAATTAGTTATATAACACAGGGGGAATTCCCAGCACTCAAAACATGAATATAATTGCAACAATAATTGTCAAGAAAATTAAGATTTTACTGGTATATCAAATATAGTATGAAGCAAACATCCACACAACAGTGATAGTAATTCATGTTCAAGCTCGATAACACATCAATAATATACAGTACTTCGCAACATAACTGGTACAGCACATAAAATAAGGTGGGGAAAAAGGGGGGATGCACTGGGAAAGGGAGACACGGTAAGGGTAGACAAGGGGAGGAAGAGGAGGGGAAAAAACTAATTATTCCCTTGTTTTTTCCCCTCCTCTTCCTCCCCTTGTCTACCCTTACTGTGTCTCCCTTTCCCAGTGCATCCCCCCTTTTTTGCCACCATATTTTATGTGCTGTACCAGTTATGTTGCGAAGTACTGTATGTTATTGATGTGTTATCCAGCTTGAACATGTATTACTATCACTATTATGTGTGGATGCTTGTTTCATACTATATTTGATATACCAGTAAAATGAAAATTGTTGTTGCAATTGTATTCATGTTTGAGTGCTAGGAACTCCCTCTGTGTTAAATATAGTAACTTTGGAGGGAATTAGGGTACATCCCTGTTCCAGTGCACCATATTCAGATTTACTTTTTTCTATACTTAATTTCAGGTGCTGCTAAAAACTTTATACTTTATGTATAATATTAGTTTCATCAGAATTTTTCTGATTAGTAACATGCATTAGAC
This sequence comes from Ascaphus truei, assembly GCF_040206685.1. Classification (NCBI taxonomy): domain Eukaryota; kingdom Metazoa; phylum Chordata; class Amphibia; order Anura; family Ascaphidae; genus Ascaphus; species Ascaphus truei. The sequence goes on along the minus strand of NC_134484.1, from coordinate 93,802,249 downwards.
TATGGCTAATTGGCAAGAAGGTGCTCTCTCTTTAAAGCTATTCAGAGATGAAAATACTCAATACATTTGGCATTTAGTGTGGTATGAGAAAATTTCTATTTTTGGAATGCAACAACGATGGTTTCTTATGGAATTCTCTTTAGTGTCAGTTTCCCGAAATATTTCTGTAAATCAATATTCAGTTAACAAATGTGGTGGGTTCACTAGTTGGAGCAAAGATAAGGTCCTTCTGTAGAAGGGCCTTGACTTCTGGGGTTAGAACTAGATTGTCAGTATGAGGGGGTGAAGAAGTTCACTCCCTCTCATTGTTGTAGGCATAGGAGACAACACCCTAGCTTTCAGGTCTGCTAAGGTGTTTCTATCAACTCCTGGTTGGAACCAAGGGGTTAAAAGGCAGGCAGCAGCCTCCTTATCACTTTTCCAGAACCAGCAGGAGAGCAGGTTCACAGAGGATGTGCCTGGGAACAGCTGGGACTCACACCCAGCACTGGAACCAAAGTTCACCAGCCTGCTAAGGGAGCAGGGCTGCACTACCTGCAAGGTAGCAGATTCTCAGGATTGCCTGGGAATACCGAAGACACACCCAGCATGAAAGATAAGGACATTTTACGTTTTTTTTTCTGTCTGATCTTTTCACGGCTGAAGAAAGTATGCCTTAGCCTGTAGTTCCCAGTCCAGGAAATAAATTCCTTAATTTTGGTCGTGAAACTACTGTGTGGACTCCTCACTGACCCTACCTACAAGGCCAATCTGTCACAGTCAGATTAAAAATATTAGCAGGAATATGTTTTATTTGTTTACATGTCTTGCTTTTTTGGGTGACCTCCCACCACTTTCGTCTTCTAGTTCTACTCTCCTTTTTCTTTCATGCTTTGGTGTCCATAATTCTAGTTTGTTTGTGTTCCAGTGGTGTGTGGTCCAATTTATGAGATTAAATGGTTTTCCAACTGAAAAAAAAGAAGAATCATACTCTAATCTGTTCGTTTTAGGCCTAGCTCCAAGGTCTGGACTGGTCCGTTTACGGTGCGTCATCTTCAAGACAGGATTATTCATGTGGACAGATGCAGGTGACTTAAAGGTGTATTCAATTCATGATTAGAAGAGGAGGAAGGTTTGTAAGTATTGTTTTGGGGGGGATATGGGCTTGTGTTGGAAAAAAAATTTATGTAAAGGATTATATGTGAATCTTGGATTATCTACGGTAAGTGGATTTTAAAAATCAGTATTCTTGGATCTGGGCCAATTATTTTTCAGATTTAGATCAGTCATTGTTATCACAGAAACATTTTAGTTTCAAATAGATTGTTTCCTCTTCTATTTGCCTTCTTTTTAAATGCTTGATCGAAATCGTGAATTTCATTTCTTCCTTAAATTTGCCAACGTTATTCTGTAAAGCCTCAATTTCTGCTGCCTTTCCCTCTGTATTTCACTATCAATTTCATGAGATTACTGGAACAATTATCTAAAATATTTCCCCACTATTATGAATTCTATATCTTGCATTTTGAAAGTTGTTTTCTTAAAAATTCTTTGATATCTAGGGATCCTGTTATCAGTGATGTAATCATCAAGTGTTACCATGTCGTACCAGTTTTTTAATTTCCTAAATGAAAAGTTTATCCAATGGATTTGAAATAAAATAAAAATTCTGTAGAGAGTCCTATGGCAATTTATCCATTGTGTGCACTTTGTCGTGGCTGCTAAAAAAAAAAAAAAATCAATAGATAGTCTCCTTTGAATACGTCTCTCAAAGACAGAAAGCATTGTGGGGTTAGAATTCATAAAAGTACAGTATAGAGCAGCTACCTATTGTGAAGAACAAATAAAAAAATTATAGTACAGCCAGTCTGAAGCGAGCGCTCAGATACTTGTATGACAGCACCCAAAACAAAGATTAGGGTCATAAAATCCACTTGGGTTAAAATATTAGTAATAATAAAAAAAATAAAAAATAAAGATTATAAAATCAGATGAAAACAGGTCATGATGTCCAATGAATAACCTTTTGTCAGGTGCAGTGTCCTAACAATGGTGCACCTGACAAAAGAGTTAACCCCCAAAATGTTGTGCTACTTATGTTGACCTGCAAATGAAGAGTTAACCAAGATAGAGTGTAACTAAAATTGTGTGCTGAGGAAGCTTTCTGAAAACGTAACTTCGGTAATACTACATGGCAGCTATACGGTCCCTGTCTGTACCTCCAGCAAACAGAGCAAGATAATGTATACTACTTGATTGCCATTGATTTCAGTGTTTTGAAATTTGTTAAATTGTATAACATGTTTTTACGCATTTAACGTCGCTTCAGGTAATGACCAGAAAGAGACCGGGGGGGAGGGAAACTGGGGGCTGGGGGGAGGGGGGGGGAAACTGGGGGGAGGGGGAGGGAAACTGGGGGGGGGGGGAGAGGGGGAGGGAAACTGGGGGGGGGGGAGAGGGGGAGGGAAACTGGGGGAGGGAAACTGGGGGGGGGGGAGGGAAACTGGGGGGGAGACTGGGGGAGAGGAAAGGGTGACGGGGAGTGTGACGGGGGAGTGTGAGAGAGGGCGACGGGGGAGTGTGAGAGAGGGCGACGGGGGAGTGTGAGAGGGCGACGGGGGAGTGTGAGAGAGGGCGACGGGGGAGTGTGAGAGAGGGCGACGGGGGAGTGTGAGAGAGGGCGACGGGGGAGTGTGAGAGAGGGCGACGGGGGAGTGTGAGAGAGGGCGACGGGGGAGTGTGAGAGAGGGCGACGGGGGAGTGTGAGAGAGGGCGACGGGGGAGTGTGAGAGAGGGTGACGGGGGAGTGTGAGAGAGGGTGACGGGGGAGTGTGAGAGAGGGTGACGGGGGAGTGTGAGAGAGGGTGACGGGGGAGTGTGAGAGAGGGCGACGGGGGAGTGTGAGAGAGGGTGACGGGGGAGTGTGAGAGAGGGCGACGGGGGAGTGTGAGAGAGGGCGACGGGGGAGTGTGAGAGAGGGTGACGGGGGAGTGTGAGAGAGGGTGATGGGGAGTGAGAGAGAGGATGATAGAGCGAGGCGGAGTGCGAGAAAAAGGGAATGTTATAGAAAACATAGGGGGGGGTTAGGGGGGTTTCTCACAAGGCTGCAAACAAGTGGGTGGGGAGCCCCAGTGGAAACCCTAGTCCTGGGCCCAGGGAAAGCTGTCTGCGGTAAGAAGAAAAAAAAGAGATCAGTGTGACAGCCACGCCATGAAAAAGCGGAACTCACCAGCCAAAGGTAAAAAAAAAAAACCTTTATTGAAACTACATAAAAACTGAAGACATCACAAACAAAAAAGCTCCTCCTCCCACATGTTTCACGCTGTCACTGGTGCTTTCTCAAGGAGTATAGTAGGAGAGGCACTGTTATTTAAACCCCTCCTTTCTAATTACAAAAACACAAACATATGTGCTTAATTGAATGTCTATGACAGACATAAATGGACAATTGCAGAGTAAGTAGTGAATAAAGCCAGCCTTTTAACAATGTAGCTACTGTATATACATACACCTGAATAACGGGAAGATATCCAATTGCATAGTAAATAATAATATTGTGTATTGCAGTCAGCTAACATATAAAATAAATGACTTATTGCAATAAAATTACTATATTGAAAAATCTAGATAAATAGTATCCAAGATAAATAGTTATCAATATCATGTCGGACAACTATCAATACAATTAAGTATATAAGTGATCTAAAATAATCTATATCAACATTGCAGGTATGGCTGAATTAGGAGGAAAGCACTCGTATATATACACATCATAGAAATCATGTATAGTATACATATATTGTATTAAGAACCATACAGTATGCTTACAAGGTAAGAAAAAAGTATATATGCAAAGATATCTCTTGATAGTTGGTAGTTAAGCTGTCTGCGGCTCCGGTCAAAACCGTTTCTCTTTAAGCACAGTGGAAGGTTCCCTTGCAAAAAGTCTTTGTTTCTTCTGAATGTGCTTCATCCCATCTTTTTCAAATCGATAGGTTCACATCTATTGTTTGTTATTTGCTGGACTGGGATTACGTGACTGAGATCCGGAAGGCCAGTGGCACGCCAAGGGTTATAGATCTAGGACTATTAAAGACCGCATGCATGATTTTATTTTTATATAGTGCCAACAATGTACAGTACGCAGCGCTTTACAAAATTACAATACAAGGTCAATACATTACAAATAAGGGGCACAAGTGCAACGGTAAATGACAACATACTGGTAAAGCAAAGGGAGGTACTTTGTTAAATAAAGCATTACGCATCACACACCAGGATTTCATGTGATTGTTTGGCGTTCTGTATAGTAAGGAAGTCTGGACATTGGACAAAAACACAAGTTACTCCATCTCTCCTCTACCAACACCCAAACAAATATGCAACTCGGTGGTTATGCTTCTCTCTTTCAGGATAATAGACAGCCGTCCGATTTATTATGACGACTTAGCTGGAATATATCTGCTTGAAAAAGTACAAGTAGGTTGGAGTGTGTTGGAGAAAGAGCGGACATTCCTTAAATCAAAAACGAGCATCAGCATCAACCAGCAAACAAAATGTATTACAACATAGATCAAGTAACCAACATTATTATTTTCATATAAGTTGAACTGTACACATCTTTTCGCCTTTTAATTCTTATAAATTAGCTAGATGCTCCATGTGGTGATTGTGCATCTAGCCACATGCAGATCCGGAATGATATATGTGGGCATGACCACAAGACGGCTGAGGAGGCGTGTCCTTGAACATATAGGTACAATCAGAAATGAAATAGACACGCCGGTGGCCAGACATGTCACCAGAGTACATAATGGGGACACGTCCTTTATATCTTTTCGGGTTATAGATCACATCACTTTGGGTGCCAGACGTGGAGACCTGGATAGCATGTTACTTAGACCTGAAGCGAGATGGATTTATATGTTGGGAACCCAATCACCACATGGACTCAATGAGGGTTTTGGATACACAGCCTTTTTGTGAGCAATGATTCACATAATACCCTTATTGGAAGCACGCAGCCTTTATTCCCAGCATAATCACCAGTATATATGATAGAAGATGACTGGAGTTGTCACCACCTACTGTGGTGGTCATCTGGCTTCAGAGGAAGTTTGAAAAACTGTGATTTAGACATGATGTCATTATGGCAATATATGTGCGTTTCCTGTATAGATGGAATCACAAACTGTCATAAGAGAAGGATGTGTGTGCGCAGACATTGTTTATTTGTGTAAAGTGTCACATACCTAGTTAATACATTGAACACTGTCAGTCATTGTCTAAGTGCAATTTTTAACGAATTAGTGTTTTTAATTAGGGCAAAAACAGCGGCCCCTTTAGTGCCATTATTGAGTGTACGTTTTTGGCGAACCCTGATTGGTTTAAAGGTAAATCAATGAGAATATGAGGGATATATAAACAAGGAAGGCTTGCTGGTATCACACCCTCTGGCTATCCCTCGTTGGAGGTTAAATCAACAACTCCATGTTTGCACATGCAGTCTATCTATGCGTGTATAAATCAAAGGTCCCTGCAATATGTGAATCCTGATTTTTAACTCTGCAAGGTTATACTTTTGATAAATATCCACACACCTGCCCACTACATGGTTAATTAGGCGCTGATACACCAGACATTATTACAGTAAGTCTGGTATAGGAAAGAATTACACTGTATATGTGATGGTGTGATTGTTAACCTCCAGGACTGTGGTAATTTGGTGTTCACTGGATATGCTAGGTATCCCGCACAGCAAAGTGGGCTACCAACAAGTACCCGCATATGCTAAGGCTATGTCACTCTGTATTTGTGTATTATATCAATTAGTTTGAGTCCCTCAGTGTTACTACCATAGGGCAAGTATTGAAACACTGTTTATATTACACTCGATAAACTCCGCGTGTGATCAGCGGTTATCTGTCAGATTAGCATCATTTAGGTTTTAATTTTCTTTGTTTCTCTCTTTATTTACCAATTATTAAAGTAAAATACAATTAGTGGAGGAAGAGTGCTTATTTAATAAGGATTCTCTCTCTAAGTATACATATCACATTTCTTCCCTTAGCACCCCTCTTATATGATGTAATTATAATTATACAATTACTACTGTATTAGGCAGTGCGGTATCCACGTGTGTATACAATGTAGCTATACAGGTGTCAGAAAAAGTCAGATTCTTCACTTGGTTACTGGGTGTTAAGAAATGCAATGTAACTGCTGAATAAATAAACAGCAAGCAGAATAATACAAACTTTGAATGTGTCAAGGATATGCCCACTTCTGTTAATATTATCTCTGTAAAGGTCGGGGCTAGTAGGATGACGGTGGGATGTCTGTTTAAAAATGGTAGCGCACACACACACACACACACAAACGCGCACCCCTAGATACACACCCAGACCCTCGCCCCCAAATGCACGCAGACCCCCCTTTCCCCACACACCCACAGGTCCCCCCACCCTACACACACATCCCCACACCCTCAAATACGCATGCCTACATACATACATACATACACACACACATCCGCCCACACCTGCCCAGACCCTAACCTAACACCCCTAGATTCACCTACCCCCACACTCCCAGACATACCTACACTGCCCCCACAAACCCCACCAAACACACCCAGACCTACCTATACCCCCACCCATCTACCCCCCATCCAGATCCACCTACCCCACCCCAAGACCCACCTACCTAACCCCCCACCCCATGATTCAATTACCTCCACCCTCTCCCAGACCATCCTACCCCCCTCCACCCCCACCCCGCCCACACACACACACACACAGACATACCTATCCCTCACACACAACCTAACCCACCTACCAGACCCATCTACCCCCACCAACATACACCCTCTCCCACCCAGACCGACCTAAACACAGACCCACCTACAGCCTGCGCACACACACCAACACCACCCCTCCACACACCCTACCTACCCCCCCACACACACACGCAACCAAACCCACGCTGCCCATCCCTAGGCCCACCAACCTAACCCCCCCCACACTACTTATCCCTGCCCACACCCCTAGATGCACCTACTCCCCCCTCAACACACCCACAAACATCACCCCCCATACACACACACAACCAAACCCACCTACCCCACCCTAGGCCCACTTACCTACCCCCCACCCACACCCTAAATCCACCTACCCCCCCATAGTACCACCTACAACCCCACACACACACAACCAGGCCCACCTAAACACACGGGCCAACCTTTACCCCCTCCCACACACAACCCATACCCACCTACACCCCCACCACACACCCCATACCCTCCTACACCCAACACAGCCACACACCAATCCCCCCCTACATACACACTTCCCCCCGCCAACACACACCCAACCAGAATCACCTACACCCCCCACACACCCGTAGATCAACCAACACACTTCCCCCACCAACATACACATCCTGACCCACCTACACCCCCAAACACGCATACAAGACCCACACACGCCTACCCTCCCACACCCCAGAACAAACACACACCCCAAGACCCACATATACCTTTTCCCACACCACCCCTCCAGAACCCCACCCTCACCTCCAGAGCCACCTACATACACAGACACACCTATGCCCCCCAACATACACACTTCCCCCCCACACACACACCCAGACCCACCAACACACACACACACCCAGACCCACCAACACACACACACACCCACACACACACACACACACACACACACACACACACACACCAGCCTACCCCCTTACAACCAAACCCATTTATCCCACTCCCATAGGCCCACCTACCTAACCCCCCGCCCCACGATCCACATACCTTCAGCCGCACCCCTAGATCCACCACCCACACTCCTAGATCACCCTACCCCCCACCCTCTCTGACCCACCTACACATCCCTAGGCCCTCCTACCAACCCACACAGACTCACCCCAAGACACCTACCCCTCCAAACCCCTAGATCCACCTAACACCTCACACACAATCCTCCCCTCACACACTCTCCCACATACACACCCCTCCCCCCACAGATACCTTGCTCCCCCGCACCCCCAGATCACCCCAAAACACCTACCCCATCCCCCCACACACCCAGATCATTCACCTACGCCCCCACACACAGAACCTGCCCTGCACACACAACACGAGAACCCCACCACACCCAGCCTCCCCCCCCCCCAACACAGCACCAGACCCCTACCCCCACACACACCCCCAGCCTCCCCACAGACACCCCCTCACACACACCGCACCCTCAGATCCACACACACCTAACCACCCCCCCACCCTTACCTACTCCAACCCCCACACTCACTGTCACTCCCACCACCACCACCCCCAGACCCACCAAAACGCACCCACAACACCTAACCCACGCACCCGCAACACCCAACCGCAACACTCCCCCACACGCAACACCCAACTCACGCACCCGCAAAACCCCCCACGCACCCGCAACCCTCCCCCAAGCACCCGCAACACCCAACCCCCCCTCACGCACCCGCAACCTTCCCCCGCACGCACACGCAACACCCAACTCCCCCTCACGCACCCGCAACACCCTCACCACACACCCGCAACACCCAACCCCCCCACCACGCACCCGCAACACCCAACCCCCCCAACACGCACCCGCAACATCCAACCCCCCGCAACACCCAACCCCCCCCCAAGCACCCGCAACACCCAACCCCCCTCACGCACCCGCAACACCCAACCCACCCCCCACGCACCCGCAATACCCAACCCCCCTCCCCCACGCACCCGCAATACCCAAACCCCCTCCCCCACGCACCCGCAACACCCAACCCCCCCCACGCACCCGCAACACCCAACCCCCCCCACGCACCCGCAACACCCAACCCCCCCACGCAACACCCAACCCCCCTCACGCACCCGCAACACCCAACCCCCCCACAACGCACTCGCAACACCCCCCTGCACCTGCAACACCCCCCATGCACCCGCAACACCCACCCCCCATGCACCCGCAACACCCAACCCCCCCACGCACCTGCAACACCCCCCCATGCACCCGCAACACCCCCCCATGCACCCGCAACACCCCCCCATGCACCTGCAACATCCACCCCCCCACACCCAACCCACCACGCACCCGCAACACCCAACCCCCCCACGCACCCGCAACCCCCCCCACGCACCCGCAACACCCAACCCCACCCCACGCACCCGCAACACACAACCTCCCCCCACGCACCCGCAACACACAACCCCCCACAGCCACCCAGACCCGCCCACACACCCAAGCGAGAGACCCGCCCTCACATCCACCCACCCAGACCCGCCCACACATCCAACACACATCCACCCACCCAGACACGCCCACACATCCACCCACAAACACCCACACATCCACCCACCCAGACCCGCCCACACATCCACCCACCCAGACCCGCCCACACATCCACCCACCCAGACCCGCCCACACATCCACCCACCCAGACCCGCCCACACATCCAACACACATCCACCCACCCGGACCCGCCCACACCCACCCACACCCGCCCAGACCCGCCCACACATCCACCCACCCAGACCCGCCCACACATCCACCCACCCAGAACCGCCCACACACACACACACACGTACCCTCAACACCCACTCCCCCACGCACCCGCAACACCCACCCCCCCACGCACCTGCAACACCCAACCCCCCCACGCACCCGCAACACCCAACCCCCCCCACGCACCCGCAACACCCAACCCTCCCCACGCACCCGCAACACACAACCCTCCCCACGCACCCGCAACACACAACCCCCCACCCACGCACCCGCAACACCCAACCCCCCCCACGCACCCGCAACACCCAACCCCCCCCACGCACCCGCAACACACAACCCCCCCCACGCACCCGCAACACACAACCCCCCCACGCACCCACAACACACAACCCCCCCCCACGCACCCGCAACACCCAACCCCCCACCCACGCACCCGCAACACCCAACCCTCCCCACGCACCCGCAACACCCAACCCCCCACCCACGCACCCGCAACACCCAACCCCCCACCCACGCACCCGCAACACCCAACCCCCCCCCCACGCACCCGCAACACACAACCCCCCCCACGCACCCGCAACACACAACCCCCCCCACGCACCCACAACACACAACACCCCCCCACGCACCCGCAACACCCAACCCCCCACCCACCCGCAACACCCAACCCCCCCCACGCACCCGCAACACCCAACCCCCCCACGCACCCGCAACACACAACCACACCCCACGCACCCGCAACACACAACCTCCCCTCACGCACCCGCAACACCCAACCCCCCCACGCACCCGCAACACACAACCCCCCCCACGCACCCGCAACACCCAACCCCCCCCACGCACACGCAACACCCACCCCACGCACCCGCAACACCCAACCCCCCCACGCACCAGCAACCCCCCCCCACGCACCCGCAACACCCAACCCCCCCCACGCACCCACAACACCCAACCCCCCCACGCACCCGCAACACCCAACCCCCCCCACGCACCCGCAACCCCCCCCACGCACCTGCAACACCCCACCCCACGCACCCGCAACACCCAACCCCCCCCCACGCACCTGAAACACCCAACACCCCCCACGCACCCGCAACCCCCCCACGCACCTGCAACACCCAACCCCACCCCACGCACCTGCAACACCCAACCCCCCCACGCACCCGCAACCCCCCCCAACGCACCCGCAACACCCAACCACACCCCACGCACCCGCAACACACAACCTCCCCCCACGCACCCGCAACACACAACCCCCCACAGCCACCCAGACCCGCCCACACACCCAGACGAGAGACTCGCCCTCACATCCACCCACCCAGACCCGCCCACACATCCAACACACATCCACCCACCCAGATACGCCCACACATCCACCCACAAACGCCCACACATCCACCCACCCAGACCCGCCCACACATCCAACCAACCAGACCCGCCCACACATCCACCCACCCAGACCCGCCCACACATCCACCCACCCAGACCCGCCCACACATCCAACACACATCCACCCACCCGGACCCGCCCACACCCACCCGGACCCACCCACACCCGCCCAGACCCGCCCACACATCCACCCACCCAGACCCGCCCACACATCCACCCACCCAGAACCGCCCACACACACACACGTACCCTCAACACCCACTCCCCCACGCACCCGCAACACCCACCCCCCCACGCACCCGCAACACCCAACCCCCCCCACGCACCCGCAACACCCAACCCCCCACAACCACCAAGACCTGCCCACACACCCAGCCACCCACCCAGATCCGAGAGACCCGCCCACACATCCACCCAGACCCGAGAGACCCGCCCACACATCCACCCACCCAGACCCGAGAGACCCACCCTCACATCTACCCACCCAGACCCGCGCACCCAGACCCGCCCACACATCCACCCGCCCACACACAATCGCCCACACACAGACCCGCCCACACACAATCGCCCACACACAGACCCGGCCACACACACACACACCCAGACCCGCCCACACACACACACACACACAAACCCGCCCACACACACACACACCCAGACCCGCCCACACACACACACCCAGACCCGCCCACACACACACACACACACACCCAGACCCGCCCACACACACACACCCAGATCCGCCCACACACACACACCCAGACCCGCCCACACACACACACCCAGACCCGCCCACACACACACACCCAGACCCGCCCACACACACACACCCAGACCCGCCCACACACACACACCCAGACCCGCCCACACACACACACCCAGATCCGCCCACACACACACACCCAGACCCGCCCACACACACACACAGACCCAGACCCGCCCACACACACACACCCAGACCCGCCCACACACACACACCCAGACCCGCCCACACACACACACCCAGACCCGCCCACACACACACACCCAGACCCGCCCACACACACACACACCCAGACCCGCCCACACACACACACCCAGACCCGCCCACACACACACCCAGACCCGCCCACACACACACACCCAGACCCGCCCACACACACACCCAGACCCGCCCACACACACACACACACAGACCTGCCCACACACACACCCACCCAGACCCGCCCACACACACACACCCAGACCCGCACACACACACACACACCCAGACCCGCCCCCCCCCCACACACACACACCCGCAACACCCACACCCCCCCACGCACCCGCAACACCCACCCCCACATGCACCCGCAACACCCACTCCCCCACGCACCCGCAACACCCACCCCCCCCACGCACCACCCCCCCCCACGCACCCCCAACACCCATCCCCCCCACGCACCCACAACACCCCCCCCCCACGCACCCGCAACACCCAACCGCACCCGCAACACCCACCCCCCCACGCACCCGCAACACCCACTCCCCCACGCACCCGCAACACCCACCCCCCCCCACGCACCACCCCCCCCACGCACCCCCAACACCCACACCCCCACACACCCGCAACACTCAACCCCCCCCCACGCACCCGCAACACCCAACACCCCCCACGCACCCGCAACACCCAACCCCCCCCACGCACCCGCAAAACCAAACCCCCCACGCACCCGCAACACCAAACCCCCCCACGCACCCGCAACCCCCCCACGCACCCGCAACACCCAACCCCCCCCACGCACCCGCAACACCCAACCCCCCCACGCACCCGCAACACCCACCCCCCCACGCACCACCCACCCCCCCCACGCACCACCCACCCCCCCCCACGCACCCGCAACACCCACCCCCCCACGCACCCGCAACACCCACCCCCCCACGCACCCGCAACACCCAACCCCCCCACGCACCCGCAACACCCAACCCCCCCACGCACCCGCTACACCCAAACCCCCCCACGCACCCGCAACACCCAACCCCCCCCACGCACCCGCAAAACCAAACCACCCACGCACCCGCAACACCAAACCCCCCCACGCACCCGCAACCCCCCCACGCACCCGCAACACCCAACCCCCCCACGCACCCGCAACACCCAACCCCCCCACGCACCCGCAACACCCACCCCCCCACGCACCCGCAACACCCACCCCCCCCACGCACCACCCACCCCCCCACGCACCCGCAACACCCACCCCCCCACGCACCCGCAACACCCACCCCCCCACGCACCCGCAACACCCAACCCCCCCACGCACCCGCAACACCCAACCCCCCCACGCACCCGCAACACCCAACCCCCCCACGCACCCGCAACACCCAACCCCCCCACGCACCCGCAACACCCAACCCCCCCACGCACCCGCAACCCCCCCACGCACCCGCAACACCCAACCCCCCCACGCACGCCACAACCTGCCCACACCCAGCCACTCAGCCAGATCCGAGAGACCCGCCCACACATCCATCCACCCAGACCCGAGAGACCCGCCCACACATCCACCCAACCAGACCCGCCCACACATCCACCCACCCACCCACACATCCAACCCACACATCCACCCACCCACCCAGACCCGCCCCACACAAACACCCACCCACCCAGACCCGCCCACACATCCACCCACCCCAGCCCACACATCCACCCACCCAGACCCGCCCACACATCCACCCAGACCCGCCCACACATCCACCCACACATCCACCCACCCAGACCCGCCCACACATCCACCCACCCACCCAGACCGCCCACACATCCACCCACCCAGACCCGCCCACACATCCACTCACCCAGACCCGCCCACACATCCAACACACATCCACCCACCCAGACCCGCCCACACATCCAACACACATCCACCCACCCAGACCCGCCCACACATCCACCCAGACCCGCCCACACATCCACCCAGACCCGCCCAGACCCACCCACACATCCACCCACCCAGACCCATCCACACATCCAACACACATCCACCCACCCAGACCCGCCCACACATCCAACACACATCCACCCACCCAGACCCGCCCACACATCCACCCAGACCCGCCCACACATCCACCCAGACCCGCCCACACATCCAACACACATCCACCCACCCAGACCCGCCCACACATCCAACACACATACACCCACCCAGACCCGCCCACACATCCACCCAGACCCACCCAGACCCGCCCACACATCCACCCGCCCGCCCAGACTCGTCCACACATCCACCCACCCACCCAGACGCGCCCACACATTCAAACAACCCACCCACCCCCGCCCACACATCCACCCACCCACCCAGACCCGCCCACACATCCACCCAGACCCGCCCACACATCCACCCAGACCCGCCCACACATCCACCCACCCACCCAGACATCCACCCACCCAGACCCGCCCACACATCCACCCGCCCAGACCCACCCACACATCCACCCACACTTCCACCCCACCCCCCCACACATCCACCCACCCACCCAGATCCGCCCACATCCACCCACCCAGACCCGCCCACACAGACCCACCCACACATCCACCCACCCAGACCTGCCCACTCATCCACCCAGACCCACCCACCCATCCACCCAGACCCGCCCACACATCCACCCACCCAGACCCACCCACCCAGACCCGCCCACACATCCACCCACCCAGACCCGCCCACACATCCACCCACACCCACCCACCCACCCACACCCGCCCGAGACCCGCCCACACTTCCACCCACCCAGACCCGCCCAAACATCCACCCACCAAGACCCGCCCACACATCCACCCACCCACCCAACCAGACCCGCCCACACATCCACCCACACATCCACCCACCCACACATACACCCACCCAGACCCGCCCACACATCCACCCACACCCACCCACCCACACCCGCCCGAGACCCGCCCACACATCCACCCACCCAGACCCGCCCACACATCCACCCACCCACCCAGACCCGCCCACACATCCACCCACCCACCCAGACCCGCCCACACATCCACCCACCCAGACCCGCCCACACATCCACCCGCCCACCCCCGCCCACACATCCACCCACCCCCGCCCACACATCCACCCACCCAGACCCACCCACACATCCACCCACCCAGACCCGCCCACACATCCACCCACCCACCCAGAGACCCACCCACACATCCATTCACCCAGACCCACCCACACACCCAGACCCGCCCACACACCCAGACCCAGACCCGCCCACACACCCACACACACCCAGACCCGCCCACACACACAGACCCAGACCCGCCCACACACCCAGACCCGCCCACACACACCCGCCCACACACACACACCCAGACCCGCCCACACACACACACCCAGACTCGCCCACACACACACACCCAGACCCGCCCACACACACACACCCAGACCCGCCCACACACACACACCCAGACCCGCCCACACACACACACCCAGACCCACACACACACACACCCAGACCCGCCCACACACACACACCCAGACCCGCCCACACACACACACCCAGACCCGCCCACACACACCCACCCAAACCTGCCCACACACACCCAGACCCGCCCACACATCCACCCAGACCCACCCACACATCCACCCACCCAGACCTGCCCACACATCCACCCAGACCCGCCCACACATCAAGCCACCCACCCAGACCCGCCCACACATCCACCCACCCAGACCCGCACACACATCCACCCACCCAGACCCACCCACACATCCACCCACCCAGACCCGCACACACATCCACCCACCCAGACCCGCCCACACATCCACCCAGACCCGCCCACACATCCACCCAGACCCGCCCAGACATCCACCCAGACCCGCCCACACATCCACCCACCCAGACCCGTCCACACATCCACCCAGACCCGCCCACACATCCAACACACACACCCACCCAGACCCGCCCACACATCCACCCAGACCCGCCCAGACATCCACCCAGACCCGCCCACTCTTCCACCCACCCAGACCCGCCCACTCTTCCACCCACCCAGACCCATCCACACATCCACCCAGACCCGCCCACACACACACACCCAGACCCGCCCACACACACACACCCAGACCCGCCCACACACACACACCCAGACCCGCCCACACACACACACCCAGACCCGCCCACACACACACACCCAGACCCGCCCACACACACACACCCAGACCCGCCCACACACACACACCCAGACCCGCCCACACACACACACCCAGACCCGCCCACACACACACACCCAGACCCGCCCACACACACACACCCAGACCCGCCCACACACACACACACCCAGACCCGCCCACACACACACACACCCAGACCCGCCCACACACACACACACCCACACCCGCCCACACACACACACACCCGCCCACACACACACACCCAGACCCGCCCACACACACACACCCAGACCCGCCCACACACACACACACCCAGACCCGCCCACACACACACACACCCAGACCCGCCCACACACACACACCCAGACCCGCCCACACACACACACCAGACCCGCCCACACACACACACACCCAGACCCGCCCACACACACACACACCCAGACCCGCCCACACAACCCAGACCCCGCCCACACACACACACCCAGACCCGCCCACACACACACACCCAGACCCGCCCACACCACACACACACCCAGACCTGCCCACACCCAGACCCGCCCACACACATACACCCAGACCCGCCCACACACACCACCACACACCACACACCCCCCACACACCCCAGAACCATCTACACCCCCACAAAGACCCACCTACCCCCCTCACACACAATCTAACCACCTACACCCCCAACACCCCTAGGGTCCCAACTAACCTCACCCACACTGCTAGGTCCTATCCCCACCCTCCCCTCCTCCCCCAGACCCACCTACCCCCTCACACACAACCTAACCCTAACCTAACACCCCCTAGATCCACCTACAACCCACACCCCGAGACCCACCATCACTGCCCCCGCACACCCCACCAGACACACCCAGACCCACCTACACCCACCCAGACTCACCTACCTAACTCACCATCCCATGATTCAATTACCTCCACCCTCTCCCAGACCCACCAACCCCCCACCCCCACACACCCATATCGCCAACCAGACCCCACCTACCTCCACCCAGGACCGACCTAAACACACATACCCATCTACCCCCTCTGTACACACCCAGACCCACCAACACCACCCCCCTACACACCCTACCTACACCCCCCCCAAACACACCCTGACCTACCTACCCCCCCCACACACAAACCAAACCCACGTTCACCACCCCTAGGCCCACCAACCTAAACCCCCCATGCTACTTATCCCCGCCCACACCACTAGATCCACCTACTGCCCCTCAACAACCCCCCACTTACAAACCCCCCCCCCACACACACCACACACCCCCAAACCCACCTACCCCACCCCTAGGCCCCACTTACCTACCCCCATGCCCACACCCTAGATCCAACTACCCCATACTACCACATAGAACCCCCCCAACACACCCCCTAGCCCCTCCTACCAACCCACACACTCACCCCAAGACACCTACCCCCCCCAAACTCCCAGATCCACCTAACCCCACACAACACCCCTCCCCCACACCCTCTCCTACCTACACACACCTCCCCCCCCACACCCTATCCTACCTACACACCCCTGCCCCCACAGATTACTTTGCTACCTTGCTCCCCCAGATCACCCCAATACACCTACTCCACCCGCCCACACACATCCAGAACACTCACCTACCACCCCACACAGACTCCTACCCTGAACACAACACACACCACTCCCCACGACACAACCCTGAGAACCCCCCCCCCACACACACCGCACCCCTCAGATCCACACAACACCTAACCAACGGACACACCCTTACCTACCCACCACCACCCGCAGACCCACCACACTCACCGCCACTCCCACCTACACGCCCAGACCCACCACCCCTCCCACCTACACGCCCAGACCCACCACCCCCCACCACCAGGCCCACCTTCCCCCACACTCACCGCCACTCCCACGACTGTCCCCCCCCACGCACCCGCAACATCCCCCAACATCCCCCCCCTCCCACGCACCATCCCCCCTCCCACGCACCCGCAACATCCCCCCTCCCACGCACCCGCAACATCCCCCCCCTCCAACGCAACTTCCCCCCCCCACACACGCAACTTCCCCCCTTGACAACCTCCAACTTAGCATCGCTCCCACGCAACCCCCCCCCATGCACCCGTAACGTCTCCCCCCCCCACGCAACCCGCATCACACCCCCCCAACGAGGCCCGCCAAACGCAACATCCTACTCACGCACCCACGAGACCCCCCCACTCAATATAACCCCCCCACAGACGCACACAGAACCCAAGACATCTGCCCCCCCCATGCAGCCGCACCCA
Organism: Ascaphus truei; assembly: GCF_040206685.1. NCBI lineage: Eukaryota > Metazoa > Chordata > Amphibia > Anura > Ascaphidae > Ascaphus > Ascaphus truei. The sequence goes on along the minus strand of NC_134484.1, from coordinate 93,783,939 downwards.
GAACCCCCCCCACCCCACTTAGATCCTTCCCCCCAAGTTCCCTCATCCACACACCCGGAACCCCCACACCACCCCAAAAACCTTTCTTACCCCACAGACGCACCCAGAACCCCCCCACACACAGAGCCCCCCCCACCCTCATAGGCGCACCTAGAGCCCCACACAGATGAACCACGAACCCCACTCCCCCACAGACGCACCCGAAACCCAAGACTTCACCCCCCAACCAGCCACACCCAGAGTCTTTCCCCACACATGCACCCAGAACATCTCCCCACATGCACCCAGACCCCCCCCCACATGCACGCACAACCACACTCCCCCAGACTTCCCAACTTACCCCCCACACACCACACACACACACACACACACACACACAACCCCACACCAAGGCCCTCCCCCACTCACCCCCCCCCCCTCCCCACACACACACAAACCAA